>NW_019384864.1:530686-590206 GCF_000671375.1 Centruroides sculpturatus
AATATGATTTTATGATATATATATATATATATATAAATTACGTGCCTATATATATATATATAGGTACGTAAACAAAGTATTCATAGAACTAGTACATTTTGAAGGAAAATAGTACATTTTTTGAAGGCTCTTCAGTACGTTTTGAAATTTTATTGCGGCAACACTGCTTGCATCATACTTAGAAAATCTACCGCACGACCCTAACAAGTAATTTTATATATATATATTTAGATATATACGTTATTAAATATAACGCAGATAAGATAAATAAACATTAAAAAACTAACGAAAACAATTAACTGGTGATAAAAATAGGAAAAAATGTTATGTTTTTTCTCATAGTGATTAAGATATTTTATGAGACTTCCATTTAGTACATATGAACATCCCCTCTTATGGAAGTTTGGTGTTTGTCTTCAATTTACATATACTGAGGTATATTTTCCTCCTCCTGGATTTCGTTTTTATTTTAAATTAATAGAAAAATTTACAAAAATGCTGAATAAAAACTACAACGCGGATTGTTACTAACGAATTCTAAACTTCATTGTGGGGAGGAATTAGAAGAAAGGTTATTTTCTGTGTTCATGTAAACCACATTAATTAAATATTCCATATTATACAGAAGTGAAGATATGTAAAAATATGCTAGTGTTTCAACAATTTATAATTTTAAAGTTGAGCGAGAGATCATTTATATGTTAAATTAATTCTTTAAAATATACAATATATTCAAAATAGGCATACTTAGTAAGTCCTGTGAATAAACTATCTGTTAGAAAATATTTCTTCAATGTCGGGGATTCACAAAGTATTGTACACGTAATTAAAAGGGAGGGATTTTGTTAAAAGTACATTATTGTACACACCAGTGAGGGAAGGAGTCTTTTAAAAACGGAATCATTCGCCAGTGTGTATGTAGCAAGACACACTTTATCAATTTCTTCCGTTACGTCATAGTTACTACTGCGTGTGTAAATATGTACAGTGCTTATCAGAACTAAGTCCTCAGCAAACAGTGTGATTACTTTACCAGAATAATGTTTTGATAGAATCGTAAAACATTATAAAATAAGGAAATATATATAGACCTACAGATTTTTGGGGTGTATAATTTAATTAATTACCTGTCGCCCATTAGTACCGATTCTTTTTCAAGCTATACATGTAAGTTTTATAATTCCTTATTAAATTTAATATTATATGTTCAAAAAAAAACACGAAAGGATAAAAATATTTCAGAAAAAAAACACGATTGTTTTTTTTTTCTGAAATATCCTTTTATCCTTTGTATAGGAGTTACGTCACGGTGTAAAGATCAAAGAATGGCGAGTAAATGACGAGTCTTTCCAACGTAGACTGACCGGAATTTTTAAACATTTCATAGATAAACAAGTAACAGTGGAGGGTTTTAGCTTCGTGAGGACCCAAGCAAATTCGAATTGGGGGTCTCATGTACACTGTACAGTGTTGACTTCAAACATTTTGGGGGAATCCCCGGTAACCTCGTTTGTTTTAACGCGACCTCTGGCGTGATTTAAAACTACACCACGAGAGTTTTACGTCTTACGTACAGTATTCCTAATTTCATTTTGGAATAAAGTAGCTCGAGTAAAATTTAAATTTAAATAAGGGCTTTTTGAGTTGATCTGCACACGTATTGATCTGACTGGCGAATAATTGGTAAGTAATTTAAAGTTATATTTGGATGATTTATTAAGACACATCTTCGCAAATCCCCTTTTCTACGTCTTGTTTTAAAGCTGTTTTCTTGAGTGTTTTATCTGTTTCTGTATCGAATTTTCCAGATAATGAAATCTAATTATACATTTGGATTTTTTTTTATTTTATCATTGATCATTTTATACTTGATACATTTACATTCGTTCCACACAGGATTTGCTGGTATTTATTTATTTATATTTAAAAAAACAGTCAAAACTTCGTTCAATATGTATTACAATTGTTATTATTAGAAGATCTTTTTGATATTTATCTCCAAACTATTAACAAAATTGCATAAGAGTGAAAATTTCAGTTATAAATCCTGCAACATTTAAATGTCATTAGTATTATTATCAATTCTCTCGTACAATATGATGTAATACAAAGTAACCGATATAATTCTTTGATTAAGAAGTACAAATTCTAATAAATGGAATAATTAATATTTTTCTGATCATATTTATAGACGAGTTGGATCAATTTCTTATGTAGGAGTCAAGCAATTGAATAGGTATATAATTTAAAAGCAATAAGAAATATTTTTAATTAGATTAAATATAGAAAACAATGTTACAAGTGAAACTATTCTCGAGTTTTGGGAAGAATACCTCTGCAACGTAATTGTGAGATCCGAATAGTCCCTGGGTCTAATTAACAATTTAAATATATAGTTAAAATAATGAAGTGAAATATTCTTTCATTTTGGTGTGAAAATATCGTTTTTCTAACGTGGGAAAACTGATTAAAAAAAAAGCCACTTCCTTTAACGGAAGTTGAAGCATCCTTTGTTTTTCCACTTATTTAACACAAATCTCACCGTCATTGCAATTGTCGACCCCTCAATGATTCCCCTTTTCATCCGTTCACGTGAGAGAATCCGAATATGCTGATTGGTCACAAATCATGAGATATAGTCAAAGATCTGCATGATTCGAGGAGTACGTCAGGGGATGTCATAGTGGAAAGAAGTTCCCATATTGTTTATCTACCTCTATAACCCATAGAACACGTGTCCGTCCGTCCGCGTAACGGTATGCCAAAAACGGGCACTAGAGGCGCCCTAGCGATGATTTTAAATTAATTAACGATAAATTATTTTTATTTGTAATAGGAATTTATTATTTATACCACGGAATGATATAAATAATTATTATATGCCTTGATTAACGTTGCGCCGCACGTTCACATCATTACGTGACTCGGTGAACGTCGCGCATTGACTCACGGGAAATTTGTTGAAAAAATGGCGGATACATTTAAAATCCAGGTTTACGAGCGAAGGTAAATAAACAAATTAAACTATTTTAAAGTATTTATTGAATGTTTAATAGGTAGAAATATAGATCCGTATGACGCGATTGGGACTTTAATTAACAGAGTTGTAGAGCATATTGATAGGAACAAACACGTCAAAGGAAGCGTGCACTGTAACACGTGTAAACTAATTCACGTTGATTTGCTTACAACTTGTTTCACTTGAGTTGATTGGTCGAATTATTATAGTCGCAAACCTCGCGTTTTTTTATGCAGCGCTCGAGAAGCGCTTTACAGCGAACACACTGAAACTGGTTTCTAATTGGCCAATACTGCTCGTGACGTCATTTCGCTACACACTCGCTGCATAAAAAAACGCGGGGAAACCCAGATGCATTGTAAATAATCCCATCATGCTTAACGACATACGTAACACCATATAAACCCGGAGGTGAAAAAGTGAGTATGACGTATTTCCGCTCTTCTTTCGAGTTCGCTTGATGGGCGAAGTTCGAAGATCGAATTTCAATTACAAAATTCTGGACTCGTACCACTTACTGTTTTAACATCTTTATATGGTATATTGGCGGCATCATTTGACGACGACATCATTTAATTTCATAAAATATTACTGTTACCTTAGGATTATTTAGTTACTTAATCTTACATAATTGAAGTCATGCAATATTTATTATATTTAGTTATATTTAACAGTAACAAAACTGATTTCTTTGGTATTAATGGGCAGTGCCGGCCTGAGACAAGTTTTAGGATGGAGCGAGATCCTATTATGGCGCCCACTTGGTTGCCCCTAATTTATATCCTTTAATTTTCTTTACCACTGAGGTGCCCCCTAGGACTTAGCGCCTGGAGCGGCTGCTCTGTTCGCCCTATGGTAGGGCCGGCTCTGTTAATGGGATTCTGCAGTACTATAAGCACCCCCTGTGGATGTTCTGATTTAGGTCCCCCACTTCGTCAAAAGCGAATAAGTTCAGATGTAATATTAAGCTATTTTATATGGAAAAAAATTATCATATTTCATATATTCTAAAAAATTACGTTAATTAATTTTACAGTGTTTGTTTGGTTATGGCAGCGCAACACTTGGGCAATGCCTTGCGAGAGGTCTTTTTAAAGCTATTGTAATTTATTTTCTTGAATTCAAACTCAAAAGTTACAACGAATTAAAACACAGGTTCCGTAGAAATGCACATTTCACCAGTAAAGGAGTGGTTCATATAGAGCTGAAGATGCAGAGGGGGGATATTAGATTTATGAATGAAATAATGTATTTAGAATATGACCTGAAATGAGATGTTATTTATTTTATCAAAGCCAAATTTACAGAATATTTTTCTTTTATCTATGAAACTAATGTCATACATTTTATTGGATTGCTCTTATGTTACCTTTACACTATTTTAATAATAATAATATATATCATAGAAGTAGACATATTAAAAATTATATTTTTATTATAGCAATTGAAGTATTTGTTATTACATTACAGGAATCATTTATCTTATGGCTAAAATAATTGGAGAAAGTGTAATAAATTCTGGTTTACTTACTACAAACCAAAAATTTCTTTTATTATTTAAGATATGCCTTTGCATGTTAAGACGACAAGACTGTTTTAACTGCAATCGAATGATAATATATTTAAGAAGTAGAAATATTCTTACGCAACAGATGATGATATATTTACTTGTAAGTATCTATATTTACATCAATTTCTATTAAAATTTCTATAACCTGATTTATGAGCAGTTAGAATTAATTTACATACTGCAAGATAATTCAATCACACTTATAAAATGACCTAGCAAGAGGAACCTGGAAGGTTGTCATCCGTTGCATGAAGAGCTTTAAAATGAGGATTTGAATCTCGTATAAGATTAAATTGTACTTGTAAAAAAATTATCTTGTACGGGATTCGACTCCTTTTCATGCAACACCACAACTAATCACGCCACAGCACGAACACGTAAGCGGTGCTTCTGCATAGGTATTAATAGTGTCTGAATAGTGGGTCCTGCAGCTTTGGTAGAGTTTAAGTACGAGTAAATTCTACACATCTACAAAATTTTGTCAAAATCGGTGATGACAGCCTCCCAGGATCTCCTTGTAAAAATTACAGATAACAAAAATTTATATGTTAATGTAACTCTTGCATATATAGATAAACTTTATTGACTGATTCACTGATTGATATGAAATATCTAAGTGGACACTCTTTTATCTCATCTATTTCCAAAAATAAAAAAAAATGTTTGCAGATAGACATATTTGTGTGACTAATATATGCTATATACATATATAATATATATATGTAAACATGCATATGTATTAAGTAATGCACAGGGCTATAAATACTAATCATATTGAAAAATAAGTAGTTATATAATATAATCATGTTACTAGTTATCTTTTGAAACCCATTTACTGTTAGGGAAATGGTTTTATTGAAGTGAAAGGTGACAGCACACATTATCAGAAAAGTGAAAAATCTCAAAAAGAAATATCTTTTATATTCTGTGAGTCATCAAAGTTTAATCTTCACTGACATATAGAATGCCTTGGCATTTCAAATCATTGACTTTGACAGTCAGATGGTTGGAACTGTAAAGAAGTCGGGCAATATGTTCAAAACGTCAACAAGGTGACAGTTTTGTGATGAAATGAACATCATTTAGATGGAATAAAAATTCTAATGTGTATTCATACACGCAAGAATGAATGTAAATGATTATCAAGAAATTCTGGAGAAACATCTCTTACCATTTGCAGAGATAATAGGCTCAAAATGGATTTACCAACAGGACAACGCCTCAATACACAATACTAAGACCACTTATCAATGGTGTTTGAGTAATTCAGTGCTGATTTTTGACTGGCTATCTTGGATTCCTGATCTCAACCCCATTGAGAACCAGTGAGAAATTCCAATTTTAAATTTTGCAATCTTTGTTAAAATAAAAAAAAATTAATTGCCATTTTTATTTTACTTGTTTTTTATTTATTTTTCAAAAAACAGAGGACCAAAAATAAAATTTTGCACGAGGCACATGGAAAGCTAATTATAGCACTGGTTAAGACATAGCCCTGTATGTGTCTGTCTGTTTGTTACCCGTATAAATTCTTGTTATCTGTAATTATAAAACCAATTATAAAAGTACAGTTGTCCCTCTATAGTCCGACGTTTTTTAATCCGACATGCTCAGTAGTCTGACGCACCTCCCGTCAAGGTACCTGTCCCCGTTACGTGTCTGCTTACACAGAAGCATGTCGCGATGTGAATCTCCCCATCCAATTTTTACACGATGACACACATTTCATGTGTTTACATTTCGTGTGTTTTATGTGAGCAGTTCTGTTCGAACAATTGGAGTAGAGAATATTGTAAGTTACTGCTAGCAAAACAATGCATAATATGTAATTATTTTCGGTAATCCGGACACTTTTGGTAATCTGACACACCTTTGGTCCCATACCTGTCGGATTATCAAGGGACAACTGTAATTTTATTTTAGTGTTACATATTAAAAAATAAAAATGCATTATTACAGTTTAAACACAAAGGTATCTGGAGGAAATTCTTTTGACTGAATCTAAATATAAGGATATGTAATTAATAGTTAGATTTCTAGTGCATTTTAATTAAATTTTTAATGTCTAAGATACCATTTTAAAACAAACTAAGATATCCAAAATCCATATTATGAATATATTATGAAATTGTAAGTGTAATAAGACAAGATGTATTGCAGTAAACTGGATGCAAGTATCAATAAACACAAAAAGCACTAAAAATTCAGCAAGAGAAATAATTTTCTGTGGCAAAATTAGTGTTTCCAAAACATCAAAAAGAAAATAAAAACATCAAAGCATACCTTAATCCAGTAAAGTTGGTATTTTTATTACTTGCAATATCCAGTATTTACAATGTGGTTTATATTAATTATGGAACAGAAAATATTCTCTTTGTTATTAGAATATTTGTAACTTGATAATTATTTAATGAAAGTGGTTGAAAAACATTATTTTACTGAATATAATTATTTTTCTTGTCAAATTTTTCTGGTGTTTATTGATACAAGATATAGTTGGTACTGTTGAATTATTTTATCACTTCTAGTCATTTTAGTCATATAGTTTAATACATTTATATTGATAAAATCATTGCGGATTAAAAATATATGAAAAAATTACATCATTAATGGTATTAATTGATACAATATTGATACCTTAGACCTTGCTTGACTAACGTGTAGTTCATGCTGCTAGGAAAAAGATATGGCATATAAATTTATACATCAGTTTTTCTATCAAATTTTGAAAACAAAAATGTTTATTAAAATATTACAGTCGATCCCCCCCTATAACACTGTTGATTATTCCGTTTTATATGAATTCCATGTTGTACGAGTCACTTAGATTTTACAAATACGTGTGCCAGGCTGTGAACGGCTCACGTATTTGTAAAATCTTAGTGACTTGTACAACATGGAATTCATATAAAACGAAATAATCAACAGTGTTATGAGGGGTCGACTGTACTGGTATAAAATATATATTTTTTCAATGCATTTTTGCTATACAAGAGATAAAGAAAGCACAACCAGTTTATTTTTTAAAGTTTTTATTTAAACTTGTATTACAGGCATATTTTTTAATGCATTAATCATAAATAAGCATCAGAGATTGCATTATTATCCTCCATTGCAAACATCAGGACAGAGGCAGGCCAAGTGTAAGTTATCATGGATTACAAGTATCTTCATCATATTCACTTCCAGATTACAGATAAGACTGTAGGAGTTAGAAGATGTATCTCATAAAATTGATTAATGTTATACAAGGATTATAAATTCAGCTGATAATCATAGACAACAATACACACACAATTCAGTTAAGCTTAAAAAATATTTTATTAAGTTGTCATAAGTAATAACAAATATACTACAATCCACATTTACCCAAGAAGACAATAGCCAAAAGAATATAATAGAAATTGGAACACTCTTTCTTTAAAAACGTATTATATAATTATAAAAACTTGTTTGAATATCTCCAACACTTATTAAACTGCAGTTACCAAAATTTTGATTGGAGATTAGATTAGTGTGAGCAAAAATTATATTCTGATGAATCTAGATTTAACTTTTATAGAATAAAATTTGTAGAATGATTATTTTAAAATAGACTATAAGGATTATTCATTGTTATTACACTTATTAATGAGAAACTCACACACTCAGGAGGAGGTATTGGATTAAAACAAAACTTTCTTATTACATATGTAATGATGATAGTTATAAGTGATTACCATATCATAGCATAGAGAGAATTTCCTGAGGAACATTGATACAATTTTAAAGAAGGGAAAGGACGGAAGGAAAAAGAAAGGAATTAAATACCTTGTAGGATATCTTTTCTCCTGGATACATGTTATGATAGGGTTGATTTGGAAGTATACATACATACAGGCACTGTATGCTATCTTATGACAGATTTCTCTACAGATATTGCGAGTGCCTCTCTAGATTTTTCATGCTTGTAGATAGCTTAAATTGGGAATTTATCTAGTTCCACAAATGCTTTATGGGTGATAAGTCTGGAGATTGGGTAGGCTAAAGAAGTGCGGTAACATGAAGACCTTCCTGGAAAATCCTAAATGTGTGCAGCTGAGCATTATCTTGGCATGTTTCAGCCCTCCTATGAAAAGCAAAATTTCTAAATTTTTTGAATGTACAGTAAACTGTGCTTTTAATAATCCTTGTGCCCCTACTGGAAGTGACCAACTATCATACAAAATGGTTCACATCATAATAGGGACAGTGCATTACTGAACATAAAGGTGGGATTGAAAGCACTCATCAGTAATTCTCCACACTTAGGGTAGTTATTTGTTCTCAAACATAACCAGGATTCATTACTAAAGGTAAGATCCTGCCAGTCTGTAGGAGTCCATGCTTCTCTGTCATGGTACCAACAATAACAACAACAGTTTTTATTTAAGTGAACGAAAGTACAATGCCCAGTTTTGTGTTACATTGCTGGGCTAGAAAGACATATTGTGTTCACGAATAAAATACAGATAATAGTTTGGAACACATTTACACACCTAAGAGGTTACCTCATTAAACATAGCTGAGTGACAATAAAGATAAGCGTAGTGATTGAACATAGAGCAAATTAAGAGAACATATAAATTAAAAACCTGAGTACAGCAAAACTGTATATTGTATAGAATTTACAGAATGATGCAAATAAAAAGCATGATGATACAGTAATTAATAAGAACGTATCAATTTAAAGCCTTCACACAAAAGACATATATTATGTTTACAGTATAATACAAATGAAAAACACAGTGATTGAATGCAGAGTAAAAAGAACATGAAAACAAAAGCCAAAATACTAAAAACAATAAAATTGCAGTCAAAGAGACAGCTAATGTTACAGTAGGGATCTATGTGTGGACAAAAGGTAGGAAATTAAATTACTTGCATGGTGATGAGCCTATTGTACCTGGTGATGAACTTGATGTAACTGTCATACATCTTGTCATCTAGGAGAATTTCCTTATTACAGGGCAACTCATGTTTAAGCTTCTGAACCAAGAGCTTGAGCTTTCTGCCTCCAACATGGTACACTCAAAGACAGTAACTGCTTCTATCTGTGCACTTGCAGATTGAGCAAGCATCCATATCTTGATGGTTAAACTGATAAAGGTGTGATTAAAACCTACTATGAGGAACTGAG
This sequence comes from Centruroides sculpturatus, assembly GCF_000671375.1. Taxonomy (NCBI): domain Eukaryota; kingdom Metazoa; phylum Arthropoda; class Arachnida; order Scorpiones; family Buthidae; genus Centruroides; species Centruroides sculpturatus. Next base: position 540,434 of record NW_019384864.1, read on the forward strand.
TCAGTATGTGACTGGGGAGAGCCAGGTCAGTTTCTTTCACATTTTAATGCTAAACCCAAGGTGGAATTAGATTTTAAGAAAGCTGTTGATTTCGCACTCGTAAAATATGTTTGCAACTCGTGCGGTAGTAAAGACTGTTTACGAAAAATTTGCAAATTTCATATTGCTATGTGCAATAAATGTAAAAAGAAAGATCACATTTCGAGGACTTATAAGAAATTCGAAATTCCAACGACATGTACAGTACATCTTCAAACACAGCTAACCGGGTATAAACTAAAATGAATGACACTAATATTGCTAATCGAGATGAATCCCCGGTTTTAACTGTATTAATTGATTTTATTGTTAACAATAAGATGGTGACTTTTGAACTAGACACAGGATCTCCACTTCCATACTTTCAGAAGAAAAATGTAAGGAAAATTTCTCTTTATTCCACTTATACAAAACTCGATATTCTTTGTATGTGTATGGTAATTTCCAACTTAATGTACTAAGTTATATTGTTGTTCCCGTTCTTTACCATAAGTCATCTCATAATATATGAATTTATATTGTTAGAGGTTGCAATGCCACACTTTTGGGACATGAATGAATTCATGAACTGAAGATAAACAGCATGATTAACAGGCTTACAAATGCGACAAATGAAATTAATGACCCTTCTTTTTCTAGGTTACTAAATTAATTTTTAGATGTATTTTCTGGAGGTATTAAACATTGCAAGTCTCAAAATATAATTTAACTCTGAAACCAGATGATAAACTATTATTCTTTAAACCTCAATCCGTTCCTTTTGCATTGAAAGATAGAATAGAAGCTGAAATTATACAGGTAGGAGTTATTTTAAAGATATAGTATACGAGCAACACCAATAACACCTGTACTAAAATCTGATGGTAGTATTAAAGTTGCTGGTTTATTTAATTTAACTCTTAACAAAATATGCTTAAGATAAATGTACATCCAATTCCACGCTTATGGGACATTTTATATAAGAATTTTGGATATCTTAATGATATTTTAATTTTATTTTTTGGATATTATTTAATGATTTAATTTAAAAACAACATAATAGCTTGGCATTTAACTGCACGAAGGCCAATTTAGATGCAAAAATGGCCTGCAAGTATTAAGTTTGCATTATTATAACTATATGATACATTGAAATTTTGTGAATAATATTAATTTGAATAGTAAATATTGCACATCTGTTTACTGTTTTTGTAATGCCATTTTTATATCAGCTGTGTTAAGTTGACATTCACTTTTCACATTTCACTATAATATATTTTTTACATATTTTATATGGTTATGGTTTTGAATGGTTTCTTGCCTTGTTTAGTCTACTTCAGGGATATTTTATCATTTTTTTTCCTTCCTGTAATTATCTTTTAAGGTATGCAGGATATTTCAAGCAATATGCCAAGGACTAGGCCATTGCTTTACAGCAAGGGGTCATGCAAAACATTAGTCATATTCATAAAAAGCTCATGTATAATCACGAAAAGTTTGGAATAAACTCATTAGATGCATTAGTTTTTTAGATTTTGAAGGGAAAACAGTTCTATTAATGAAAGGCTTAAAACTTGAGCTTATCTGTTCAAGATACAAATGTTTTGGGTGATTTTTCTTCAGGAATGGAATAACAGAGAGCTGAAATGGCAAATGCAATTTTCAGTCTAATGAATCATGAGGTCATGGATGCATGATTTCTGTGAGTTTTTCAGACGAGGTGCACTTCCGTCTGAAAAAGCAGTTATGTCAGTCAGTAAAAGGATCGATTCTGGGCCACCAAAAACAACCTGACAATTTGTAAAAATTCCTCTGAATCCTCGGAAAACAACTGTATGGACAGCAATCAGTCACAAAGACAACAATTGGGTTGATTCATCAAACCATCAATATTACGATTTATTCCAACATTCTTAATAACTAAGTTTTCATCAAGATGGAAAATTTGGTCAAAATGTGATTTATGCGCGACAGCAGTCAATCACATACTGCTAAGACCAATATGGAACACCTTTTCAGTGCTTTTGGTGATCATCTGATATCTAACAAAATGTTCCAGTTGTTCCAGAGAAGTGTAGAATAGGCTCTCTATTTGCCAGATCTAAATGTTTGTGACTACTTCCTGTGATGTTATATGAAGAATAGAGTTTGTAGGACGTGTCCATCATTACCTGTAGGAAGTAAACAGCAAGGCAAAAACTCCTAAGTTTGCCTAATAGCAGGATAGGTAAAAGAATCTTATTCTGCTTTAAACCAAGAGATATCACAAGTGTTGTCGACAAGACTGAAAGCTGCACCCTTGTTTGAAAAACCACATTGAACATTATTTTCATGGAAACAATGAAAGGCAGAAAAATTGCAAACTTCAAACATTCAAATTCTTCTTCTTCTTTTTTTAAATACCAAACAACAAACAAAAAAAAGCATGCCACCTAGTTACATTCTCATAATGCACAAGAACCCTTAAATATGTGATGAAAAATCTCATAGCAAAACAATGATCAGTGAAGATGAACACTTCCAGAATATTATTTAGCCTGAAAAATAAAACAGGCATGTTTTCACATGAGAATGTATATTTATTAATCAATGTAATGAGTTCATGCCAATAACCAATAAAACTAGTTGGCAAATTGCTTGAAAGATCTTGCATATAATCTTTTTACCTTGTAGCAACAAACTGTAAGTTTATAATAGTTTGTTACAAAATAAATTATTTTAAACTACAACTAAGTTTTACAGATGGAAAAACAGTTTCTGGATGATAGATTTCAACAAAAAATATTAGGAAACATTCCGATAGTCTCCGAGTGAGCCAAACCAATTTAGTGCCAGCTGGATGGTAAAGCAGTTAGAGTGTCAGTCTACTTTCTGGGAGATCTGGAAATAAATCTGGATGGGTTGAAAAATCCCAGGAATGTTTTGGCATGGTCCATCTCGAATATGTTGGGCCTCATTCTCCACCACTGTCTGCTCTGTTGTGGGCTTAGCCAAACCCAGAATATGCTTGATTAAAAAGCCATCTTTGTGCACACAAGGTGGGAAGAGTAAGAAAACCAATTACCAATTTAGCAATTACTAACAAATTTTATATCAAAACTTTTTAAATTATTTAATAAACATTAATTGAATTATAATTATTAAATGTAATAAGAGATGATGACTAATGCCTACCTCTAGTACCAAATTACTAAGTATTTAATAATTATTAGTATTTATATAAAAAATATAATTACTTTTCTGAAAAATGACTTTGGATCTTTAATTCAAAATGCTGATCTTTGAGGAAATTAGTCGCAAAGATTCAAAACGCAGTCTTTGGGATTGAGCATTTGCTTTTTCCATCTGGAACATTTGGTGAAATGCTTACATATTATTATTTTTTCCTCACATGTTTGAAATGTATTTAAGGTTGTACAGGCAATCCTAAACTTTGAAATAATTTCTTCTTTTGCATATAATACTGTAAGATTTCATCCTCTCAACTGTAAGTTGAGTTACAATAACATTCAATTCGATACAGACAGTGCCGTAACTAGGCAGGTGCAACGGGTGCACCCGCACAGGACCCACTTGGAAGGGGAGCCCAAAATGCATGTATCTGTTTTATTATTTTTCCAAACCTAATTAATTAAGGGGCCTAATTGCAAATTCTTGCACAGGGCACAAGAATAGCTAGTTACGAAACTGGATACAGGCAATAATCTCTCTCTCTCTCTTTCAACCATGTGTTAATATATATAACCTCATTGCTCCCCTGCCGTGTTTATTGTCCTTGCAAGCAACAATGAGTGATGAAACATTCTAGAACCATACAAAGGATTTATAACCAATAATTTTATTTATATACATAATATGATTACTGATTATCAAAATACTTTGGGTTTTACTTTTGCTTTTGTATGCCTTATTTAAACTTTCCCATATTCCAGCTTAAAAATAATTTCAATCTATCATAAACTACCACATTCTTCTAGTTTTGGTTTTAATAACAGCAATATCATTTGTAAAAATTGTCTATATTCTCTTTATTTAAAACATTAAAAGTATAGATTAATATTTTGTGCATTATAATATATAAACTGGAAAAAATCTACAACTTTCCTACCTTAGTTAGAGCTCTTGTAATTTCCTTTTAAATTGTCGGGTACAACCCCGTTGTCTGACTTTTGTAGACTATGTTTAGAAACACATTATATCTGAAAGTTTAGAACTGCCTCTAACACAATACAGTATTAAAATTTTTTTAGAATTTTATATATATGACAAACTATTATAAATAATAATATAGTAACATTCATCTGTAATTTGTCTCACTTGCGTTATTGTTATTTCTGTTTCATTTTAAACCTTTGCCTTAATCTGTCATACAGAAATTAATTTTTTAGAATAATATATTCTATGTAAGTATTCTCTTTATTTTGTATTCTTACTGTTTCCAATGGCTCGACTGGATACATTTTTATTTTTATTCTAGCACTCGGGATTTCTTGTTTTCAAACAAATTGCTTAGAATCAATTTTTTCTTTTACAGATTCATTTGCAATTAATTTAAAAGACCAAAATGGCAAGCGCAGTTTGGTCTTTCAAATTACAGCACGCTGCCAGGTTTCGCACGTTTTCAAATTTAGACCAACGTCTGCGACTAAGAAGTTTTTTTTTACATCAAGAGTAACATAACTGACTTCTTAAACAAGTATAATTTGTTATAGAGTGAATGTGTGTGTGTGTTTTTTTTCTTAAAGATTTGTTACATTCTGCAAGTTTGTTGTTTAAATCATGTAGATGAGTGTTCTAACATAGTGATTCAGTATAGGTTTTTACTTTTAATGTCTCCATAAAATGAACACCTGTGGACATAATGGAAAGTTAGGGGAAGTTTTACTTATTTGGCATGCACATGAGACAGAACACCAAGTGTCATTTGGATCAGATTAGACAATGATCACCAGATTCTGGTGTCAAGCTGGAAGGGAATGATAGAGAATTGATATTTGCAGAAATAGTATATTTAATGGATCTGGATAAACCCAGTAGCTGTTACCGACAGGAAGTGATAGAAAATGATAAACAGGAAAAGGGTTTTTGTTACTCAATGAGAGCTAAGTATCCTCTGAAATACTGAAGGATGATGCTTTTTGCTGGAGTTTTGGTTATTGTAGTGATTTATTACATTGTCTTCTAAATAATAAGAAAATTGTTATGTACAGTACAACAAAATAAATCACATATTTTAATGTATACATAGTAGACCTTAAAACATAGTAATCTTTCTTGTTGTTTCATGCCTGTAATAAATGTTTTTCCAAATCTTCTTAAGAGTTCTTCTGTTAAGAAGGCATTTATTACAAAACAAATATTTTTGGCTGAGAGAACCAAAATATATTTGTTCTGTAATAAATTACTGCAGTTTATGAAGATCAGTTATGTTACTTTACACTTAAATACTATCTATAAACAGGATTAATTAAAGAAATTTGTTTGTTGGTTGGCTTTTTTGACTTTAAAAGGAGAAATTTCTTCATTACTGCTACCGTTTAGTTATGAAAATTATAATAATTAATACAATTAGTGAAAGTATTATTGCCACTACTGTTCCTTCAGAAGACTGGGGGAATTCAGAAAACATTCATCACAATAAATAATCAAAAAGTAAGTAGTAAAAGATTCCATTATTCTATAAAATTACAATAGGGTCTTGTTTTAACTCTCTATAAGATTTGTGTGCAATTAAGCATTTGTGATCAAGAAGTTAGAAATTTCTATTTACACTGTTTATTTAAAGCATAAACATTAAAATTATATTTCTCAATTCTCAGCAGTATCCAAATCAGAATAGTGTTTTTATGAATTGGATGAATTTGCATTTGTTATCAAGAAAATTAGTGTAATTGTAACACATTATTAGACATCTTCTGTACACGGTGAGCCAAAAGTCCTTGAACACTGCTTTCAAAAAATTATGGTGGGGTTTTAATGCAAATAAACTTAAAAACACTATATTACATATTGTAGTGTTCTCAAGACCCATCCACATTTACCCAAGAAGACAATAGCCAAAAGAATATAATAGAAATTGGAACACTCTTTCTTTAAAAACGTATTATATAATTATAAAAACTTGTTTGAATATCTCNAGTATTTATATAAAAAATATAATTACTTTTCTGAAAAATGACTTTGGATCTTTAATTCAAAATGCTGATCTTTGAGGAAATTAGTCGCAAAGATTCAAAACGCAGTCTTTGGGATTGAGCATTTGCTTTTTCCATCTGGAACATTTGGTGAAATGCTTACATATTATTATTTTTTCCTCACATGTTTGAAATGTATTTAAGGTTGTACAGGCAATCCTAAACTTTGAAATAATTTGTTCTTTTGTGTATAATACTGTAAGATTTTATCCTCTCAACTGTACGTTGAGTTACAAAAACCAATAACATTCAATTCAATACAAACAGTGTCGTAACTAGGCAGGTGCAACGGGTACACCCACACAGGGCCCACTTGGAAGGGGAGCCCAAAATGCATGTATTTGTTTTATTATTTTCCCAAACCTAAGTAATTAAGGGGCCTAATTGCAAATTCTTGCACAGGGCACAAGAATAGCTAGTTACGGAACTGGATACAGGCAATAATCTCTCTCTCTCCCAAACATGTATTAATATATATAACCTCATTGCTCCTCCGCCGTGTTTATTGTCCCTCCAGGCAACGACGAGTGATGAAACATTCTAGAACCATACAAAGGATTTATAACCAATAATTTTATTTATATACATAATATGATTACTGATTATCAAAATACTTTGGGTTTTACTTTTGCTTTTGTATGCCTTATTTAAACTTTCCCATATTCCAGCTTAAAAATAATTTCAATCTATCATAAACTACCACATTCTTCTAGTTTTGGTTTTAATAACAGCAATATCATTTGTAAAAATTGTCTATATTCTCTTTATTTAAAACATTAAAAGTATAGATTAATATTTTGTGCATTATAATATATAAACTGGAAAAAATCTACAACTTTCCTACCTTAATTAGAGCTCTTGTAATTTCCTTTTAAAAACCCCGTTGTCTGACTTTTGTAGACTATGTTTAGAAAAACATTATGTCTGAAAGTTTAGAACTGCCTGTAACACAATACATTATTAAAATTTTTTTAGAATTTTATATTTATGACAAACTATTATAAATAATAATATAGTAACATTCATCTGTAATTTGTCTCACTTGCGTTATTGTTATTTCTGTTTCATTTTAAACCTTTGCCTTAATCTGTCATACAGAAATTAATTTTTTAGAATAATATATTCTATGTAAGTATTCTCTTTATTTTGTATTCTTACTGTTTCCAATGGCTCGACTGGATACATTTTTATTTTTATTCTAGCACTCGGGATTTCTTGTTTTCAAACAAATTGCTTAGAATCAATTTTTTCTTTTACAGATTCATTTGCAATTAATTTAAAAGACCAAAATGGCAAGCGCAGTTTGGTCTTTCAAATTACAGCACGCTGCCAGGTTTCGCACGTTTTCAAATTTAGACCAACGTCTGCGACTAAAAAGTTTTTTACATCAAGAGTAACATAACTGACTTCTTAAACAAGTATAATTTTTTATAGAGTGAATGTGTGTGTGTGTTTTTTTTCTTAAAGATTTGTTACATTCTGCAAGTTTGTTGTTTAAATCATGTAGATGAGTGTTCTAACATAGTGATCCAGTATAGGTTTTTACTTTTAATGTCTCCATAAAATGAACACCTGTGGACATAATGGAAAGTTAGGGGAAGTTTTACTTATTTGGCATGCACATGAGACAGAACACCAAGTGCCATGTGGATCAGATTAGACAATGATCACCAGATTCTGGTGTCAAGCTGGAAGGGAATGATAGAGAATTGATATTTGCAGAAATAGTATATTTAATGGATCTGGATAAACCCAGTAGCTGTTACCGACAGGAAGTGATAGAAAATGATAAACAGGAAAAGGGTTTTTGTTACTCAATGAGAGCTAAGTATCCTCTGAAATACTGAAGGATGATGCTTTTTGCTGGAGTTTTGGTTATTGTAGTGATTTATTACATTGTCTTCTAAATAATAAGAAAATTGTTATGTACAGTACAACAAAATAAATCACATATTTTAATGTATACATAGTAGACCTTAAAACATAGTAATCTTTCTTGTTGTTTCATGCCTGTAATAAATGTTTTTCCAAATCTTCTTAAGAGTTCTTCTGTTAAGAAGGCATTTATTACAAAACAAATATTTTTGGCTGAGAGAACCAAAATATATTTGTTCTGTAATAAATTACTGCAGTTTATGAAGATCAGTTATGTTACTTTACACTTAAATACTATCTATAAACAGGATTAATTAAAGAAATTTGTTTGTTGGTTGGCTTTTTTGACTTTAAAAGGAGAAATTTCTTCATTACTGCTACCGTTTAGTTATGAAAATTATAATAATTAATACAATTAGTGAAAGTATTATTGCCACTACTGTTCCTTCAGAAGACTGGGGGAATTCAGAAAACATTCATCACAATAAATAATCAAAAAGTAAGTAGTAAAAGATTCCATTATTCTATAAAATTACAATAGGGTCTTGTTTTAACTCTCTATAAGATTTGTGTGCAATTAAGCATTTGTGATCAAGAAGTTAGAAATTTCTATTTACACTGTTTATTTAAAGCATAAACATTAAAATTTTATGTCNTTTTCATCAAGATGGAAAATTTGGTCAAAATGTGATTTATGCGCGACAGCAGTCAATCACATACTGCTAAGACCAATATGGAACACCTTTTCAGTGCTTTTGGTGATCATCTGATATCTAACAAAATGTTCCAGTTGTTCCAGAGAAGTGTAGAATAGGCTCTCTATTTGCCAGATCTAAATGTTTGTGACTACTTCCTGTGATGTTATATGAAGAATAGAGTTTGTAGGACGTGTCCATCATTACCTGTAGGAAGTAAACAGCAAGGCAAAAACTCCTAAGTTTGCCTAATAGCAGGATAGGTAAAAGAATCTTATTCTGCTTTAAACCAAGAGATATCACAAGTGTTGTCGACAAGACTGAAAGCTGCACCCTTGTTTGAAAAACCACATTGAACATTATTTTCATGGAAACAATGAAAGGCAGAAAAATTGCAAACTTCAAACATTCAAATTCTTCTTCTTCTTTTTTTAAATACCAAACAACAAACAAAAAAAAGCATGCCACCTAGTTACATTCTCATAATGCACAAGAACCCTTAAATATGTGATGAAAAATCTCATAGCAAAACAATGATCAGTGAAGATGAACACTTCCAGAATATTATTTAGCCTGAAAAATAAAACAGGCATGTTTTCACATGAGAATGTATATTTATTAATCAATGTAATGAGTTCATGCCAATAACCAATAAAACTAGTTGGCAAATTGCTTGAAAGATCTTGCATATAATCTTTTTACCTTGTAGCAACAAACTGTAAGTTTATAATAGTTTGTTACAAAATAAATTATTTTAAACTACAACTAAGTTTTACAGATGGAAAAACAGTTTCTGGATGATAGATTTCAACAAAAAATATTAGGAAACATTCCGATAGTCTCCGAGTGAGCCAAACCAATTTAGTGCCAGCTGGATGGTGAAGCAGTTAGAGTGTCAGTCTACTTTCTGGGAGATATGGAAATAAATCTGGATGGGTTGAAAAATTCCAGGAATGTTTTGGCATGGTCCATCTCGAATATGTTGGGCCTCATTCTCCACCACTGTCTGCTCTGTTGTGGGCTTAGCCAAACCCAGAATATGCTTGATTAAAAAGCCATCTTTGTGCACACAAGGTGGGAAGAGTAAGAAAACCAATTACCAATTTAGCAATTACTAACAAATTTTATATCAAAACTTTTTAAATTATTTAATAAACATTAATTGAATTATAATTATTAAATGTAATAAGAGATGATGACTAATGCCTACCTCTAGTACCAAATTACTAAGTATTTAATAATTATTAGTATTTATATAAAAAATATAATTACTTTTCTGAAAAATGACTTTGGATCTTTAATTCAAAATGCTGATCTTTGAGGAAATTAGTCGCAAAGATTCAAAACGCAGTCTTTGGGATTGAGCATTTGCTTTTTCCATCTGGAACATTTGGTGAAATGCTTACATATTATTATTTTTTCCTCACATGTTTGAAATGTATTTAAGGTTGTACAGGCAATCCTAAACTTTGAAATAATTTGTTCTTTTGTGTATAATACTGTAAGATTTTATCCTCTCAACTGTACGTTGAGTTACAAAAACCAATAACATTCAATTCAATACAAACAGTGTCGTAACTAGGCAGGTGCAACAGGTGCACCCACACAGGGCCCACTTGGAAGGGGAGCCCAAAATGCATGTATTTGTTTTATTATTTTCCCAAACCTAATTAATTAAGGGGCCTAATTGCAAATTCTTGCACAGGGCACAAGAATAGCTAGTTACGGAACTGGATACAGGCAATAATCTCTCTCTCTCCCAAACATGTATTAATATATATAACCTCATTGCTCCTCCGCCGTGTTTATTGTCCCTCCAGGCAACGACGAGTGATGAAACATTCTAGAACCGTACAAAGGATTTATAACCGATAATTTTATTTATATACATAATATGATTACTGATTATCAAAATACTTTGGGTTTTACTTTTGCTTTTGTATGCCTTATTTAAACTTTCCCATATTCCAGCTTAAAAATAATTTCAATCTATCATAAACTACCACATTCTTCTAGTTTTGGTTTTAATAACAGCAATATCATTTGTAAAAATTGTCTATATTCTCTTTATTTAAAACATTAAAAGTATAGATTAATATTTTGTGCATTATAATATATAAACTGGAAAAAATCTACAACTTTCCTACCTTAGTTAGAGCTCTTGTAATTTCCTTTTAAATTGTCGGGTACAACCCCGTTGTCTGACTTTTGTAGACTATGTTTAGAAACACATTATATCTGAAAGTTTAGAACTGCCTCTAACACAATACAGTATTAAAATTTTTTTAGAATTTTATATATATGACAAACTATTATAAATAATAATATAGTAACATTCATCTGTAATTTGTCTCACTTGCGTTATTGTTATTTCTGTTTCATTTTAAACCTTTGCCTTAATCTGTCATACAGAAATTAATTTTTTAGAATAATATATTCTATGTAAGTATTCTCTTTATTTTGTATTCTTACTGTTTCCAATGGCTCGACTGGATACATTTTTATTTTTATTCTACTTGAATAAATACACCGCCAATGTAACTTGATTTCTTCGTTCGACATATGGCAGTCATTAATGTTTTATTATAATGGGATTTCTCTCTTTAAAAAAAATGGCAAGCGCAGTTTGGTCTTTCAAATTACAGCACGCTGCCAGGTTTCGCACGTTTTCAAATTTAGACCAACGTCTGCGACTAAGAAGTTTTTTTTTACATCAAGAGTAACATAACTGACTTCTTAAACAAGTATAATTTGTTATAGAGTGAATGTGTGTGTGTGTTTTTTTTCTTAAAGATTTGTTACATTCTGCAAGTTTGTTGTTTAAATCATGTAGATGAGTGTTCTAACATAGTGATCCAGTATAGGTTTTTACTTTCAATGTCTCCATAAAATGAACACCTGTGGACATAATGGAAGTTAGGGAAAGTTTTACTTATTTGGCATGCACATGAGACAGAACACCAAGTGTCATTTGGATCAGATTAGACAATGATCACCAGAATCTGGTGTCAAGCCGGAAGGGAATGATAAAGAATTGATATTTGCAGAAATAGTATATTTAATGGATCTGGATAAACCCAGTAGCTGTTACCGACAGGAAGTGATAGAAAATGATAAACAGGAAAAGGGTTTTTGTTACTCAATGAGAGCTAAGTATCCTCTGAAATACTGAAGGATGATGCTTTTTGCTGGAGTTTTGGTTATTGTAGTGATTTATTACATTGTCTTCTAAATAATAAGAAAATTGTTATGTACAGTACAACAAAATAAATCACATATTTTAATGTATACATAGTAGACCTTAAAACATAGTAATCTTTCTTGTTGTTTCATGCCTGTAATAAATGTTTTTCCAAATCTTCTTAAGAGTTCTTCTGTTAAGAAGGCATTTATTACAAAACAAATATTTTTGGCTGAGAGAACCAAAATATATTTGTTCTGTAATAAATTACTGCAGTTTATGAAGATCAGTTATGTTACTTTACACTTAAATACTATCTATAAACAGGATTAATTAAAGAAATTTGTTTGTTGGTTGGCTTTTTTGACTTTAAAAGGAGAAATTTCTTCATTACTGCTACCGTTTAGTTATGAAAATTATAATAATTAATACAATTAGTGAAAGTATTATTGCCACTACTGTTCCTTCAGAAGACTGGGGGAATTCAGAAAACATTCATCACAATAAATAATCAAAAAGTAAGTAGTAAAAGATTCCATTATTCTATAAAATTACAATAGGGTCTTGTTTTAACTCTCTATAAGATTTGTGTGCAATTAAGCATTTGTGATCAAGAAGTTAGAAATTTCTATTTACACTGTTTATTTAAAGCATAAACATTAAAATTATATTTCTCAATCCTCAGCAGTATCCAAATCAAAATAGTGTTTGCATGAATTGGATGAATTTGGATTTGTTATTGAGAAAATTAGTGTAATTGTAACACGTTATTAGATCTCTTCTGTACACAGTGAGCCAAAAGTCCTTGAACACTGCTTTCAAAAAATTATGGTGGGGTTTTTATGCAAATAAACTTAAAAACACTATATTACATATTGTAGTGTTCTCAAGACCCAAGAAACCTAACTATCACCGGTGTTGGAAGTGTCCGCCATGTTCCTGCAAGCATGCACACGGTGACACGTGTTTGTAGCTGCGCATCTGGTGAAATGTTATTGATGGTAGCGGAAATGTTCCCCTCTGAAGGATTGTAGTTCTCCCGAATTATCCCCGTACGTGTACCAGTTTTGCGAAACCAGGCGATTAAATTGTTACTCCTGGACTTGCCTACTCAAACTTATGATGAAATCTGTATGCATCGTGCATATGATTTGGTTTCAAAGTATGCCTCCAAAAGAAAAATCTGCTGTTCTTCTGAGACATGCTTGTGCATATGGATTAACTTGCAATTCAGCAATATGATGTTGGAAACTGGCAGAGGTTAGTATGTCATGTCTGCGTAAGAAGAGACGTCGGAAACAGTTTGGCATTTTCCCTTTGCAGAGCAGATTTAAATGCTTAGGGACATCTTTCCTTGTTTTCAAATGTTCTCAAAGATGAGAGGAAGGCGATGATTTTGGAAATTAATAGCACACATTAATGTCAATGTAAATACTGTTTATATATAGGCCTAGTACATATATTAAAATCAGTGTCTGGGGTCTCTTGGCTCACCCTTTAGATATAAATATTCCATAATTATAGACTCGACCACACAGCACGAATAAGACGTCATCCCATCATCATTGTTGGGATCAAAATTCAATTTTCCTTTCTCTAGCATCACTTAAACTCTGTATTATTAAGTTTGGATCTGTCCAACAAAGTCAAAATTGAGATTGACTGTTAATTAATTAATTAATTAATTCAAATTACGGAAAATATCATTTTTTACTTTTTAATGAAATAATTTCATCACTTATATTTACAGAATATAATGGACAATGATTTGAAAAGAAGAAAATTATTGAATGTTATACAATATAATGAAACTGCCATAATGGCGTTCAGAAACTACCTGATTGAAGAAAGAAATACAAGATGTCTAAGTATCTTTATAAACAAATATCAAGAAACCTTTTTCAGAAGGTACGTAAATTTATCATATATTCATCGAACTGCATGAGTTATACAATAGGTTATTCAAATTGATTTGGACCACTTGGATCTCTCCTAATAGTTGTGTTTGTAAGTTAAGTTTTCATTAAAAATTATTCTAAGTTGTTACAAGAATAAACATAATTTACTGTTTGAATATACGAAAAGTATAGTAATTGAGATTTCTCAACAGAAATTAAAATAATTTAAACAAAATAGTGTCTAATATTAAGAGATTCAACAGAAGCAACTAAAATATTAAGACACTTTTATTTAAAGAACAATTTCCCTTAAGAATTGCGAGAATAAAAGTGGTGCTTTGTCATTTCGGATTGTAGTCTTTTTAAATTATTGCAAAGAATTTGCAGAAGGGATTGGTAGGGTATTAATATAAAATAAGGTTGGAATTATGTCCTTACTATTATAAGTGTGACTGATCCAAAATAAAATGATTTACAATGGAAATGACAAAATCCTGTGCTGTTATCAGCTGATTACTGTCATCAAAACAGTTCTGATCATAATAAGCTGCACCCACTGTCAAAAAGGAGGAAGAAAAACATTCTAAATGCCGTAAGGATCGGACAAATTCAACGTAACACTTACATTGCCAATAGGTCAAATTAAATATTCGACTAATGTCCTTTCTAATCTGAAGATTGCTTTCTGCCTTTAGTTTGCATTGCAAGTATTTTTCTCTTTAAGATACTCTTTCGTATCTTAAATAAATACACCGCCAATGTAACTTGATTTCTTCGTTCGACATATGGCAGTCATTAATGTTTTATTATAATGGGATTTCTCTCTTTAAAAACCACAATTTGAAGATAAAATAACTGCAGGAAGCTTAAGTGATTCTCAGTTCAAAACCTGAAAGTTAGCCAAACTTTAACCGAAACCCTTCGGGTCGTTTTCTGGTTTGGCCTAAAAGTACGGGTAAGAAGTCATTTCGTGTAAAGATTAATTTTGAATTTAGAAAATTGGAAGGAAAGTGATCTCGACCCTGGACTGCTCACTACTCGGGCGCATTACTATCCACTATTCACTATCCAGACTTGGTAGCGGGTTAACCTATAGGGAAAAAGGACAATTGTCTGGGGCCACAAACCAGTCTTTTATAAGTATTTCTCCCGAAATTTCCTTCGAAGGAAAATATCACGTGTACACTGTACATGATGCCACCTAATTTAAGTTTGACTGGACCTCACGAAGCTACAACACACCACTGTTTAGACTTATATTATTCTTCACGTTAATGTTGGGCCTACTTCTTCATAGACGAAGTATCACAATACGTATTCAATTTTATTTGTATTAATTAATATATTTTGAAAGAATAACAATTGTTATTACCGTTTATCCATAATGCAAACAAGTTAATTTTTGATTTCAGATAAAATTATCAATTACAAGATGGGACCGACAGAAAAATACCCGGCGGAAATTGGATTTCGGACGACCACGTGGTGGTTGTTCGGTAAGAATGGTCGATGACAATACAAAGTGTAATAACGAATTTTCTATAAATTATAGAAGAGATAGGAGTTAGAACTGTACTGAACTACAGTACGTATCTGACAGAACTTTGTAATTCAAAGCCAACGGTCGAGAGGAATTGATAGATGAGTTTGATAATGGTACTCTCACTTTCGAAGGCAACTAGCATGCCGAATAATACTCGACAAAATGGATTTCGAAGGACCTAACAAAAGTGCAAGAGGAATTCTAACGGCGTGGACGGAGCGAAATACATTCTTTTCGAGCTTACACTTTAAGTAATCATTAAAGTGTTTTTTATAGCTAACTAAATCCCATTACGTAGTGAAGGCATCACAAGTTTGCTGGCCTCCGTGTTAAATTTGGTGGTGTTTCCGGTAGTTTAACAATTGGAAAGATAAAAATTCGGTGCCGTAATAATAGTTAAAACTAGAAAAAGTCGTACTTAACGGGATTAATGACGCGGGGTACGGATTTTGCAAAGCGATAGTTACGACAATACATCGATTTTTCCGTCCATCTTTTTGACATACGCGGAGTGATTATCTCGACATTGCTGAATGGAAACGTCCCGAGGGAAGTACAAAGAAACCTTTTGTAAGTAAGATAATGTCGGTATGTTTTTACTTCCTGCTTAAATGGCGGCTACGTTGGCTTATTCAACGCCGCGGAAATATTTATGGAAAATATTATTTATAAAAGTACGATGTATAAATAATTCCGGTGTGTGTGATATTTAATACGAGATTGTAACAAATTATCGGACAGGAAGTCAGACGCGGGTCGTCTGATACTTATTTGTTAGATAAATTATACATTCAGGATGCGGTGTTTCTGTCGCAGGATCCGTCCTAACTTGTAATTATAGAAATAAATGTTTTACAAAATAACTATAATTTTACTTTATATTTGCTTTTTACTTTTAGTAGGTGTAATTAGCTAACTTCTAGTTGTTTTTATTCCTCATCTTTAGTAATTATCATCTCAGAATTGGCTGGGATAAGATAAGTGAATTTATAGCGATTGTTTATATTCGATTTCCAAGATCATTGCTGAGGGGGCGGGATATTTCCTGGCAATTGCCTCCGTGAATCGCAATATTTTACCTTGTCCGAGTCGCAAGGGTCTCTCAGAACCGTGTTCTTACGTATTATAAAATTAAATTTTTTCTATCGCGTAAAAAAACTAGAATTTCTCCGTTAATTTCTTTCTGCACCTTTTCTTTTCTATCGAACAGTATAAATTACTTGTGTATTGACAAAATTACTTTTATAATATTTACTTTTACGTAAATTAATGGGGAAAAATGCGATTAATAAACATAGCGTACTTCAACTCACTGTAAATTACCTCACGTTTCGTCGATTGTCATCTGGTTTATTTGAAAATGGGGAAGAAACATGACTCGACGAATTCTTGTCAGGCCCTTTTGGCATGTACTGTACAAGTTAATTTATTTACTTTTTAAACGTTAGTACTATTTTTGTGAAGTAAAGAAATGCAACAAAACATTTTATGAAATGAAGTTGATACATTCCTTCTAGAAGAGCAAGTAATAATTCTTTCATTAAGCAGTTTTTTAAGTATCTTTCTCCCAGTTTATCGTCGCTAATAGTGAATCGTCCAGTTCTGTACCCGTTCACCACGTTTCTTCTGGACTAGAGTTAATATTAAATGTAAATCATATACTGTATTTATATATCGGTGGAGTGGCATGCGTGAAAGCTGTGAAAACGCCGTTTCACTTGTATTTTCTAAAATATAAATTTATTAAATATTTATATTTCATTATTATAATTATATTCATATTTATATAAATAAAAAATGTTAAATATATAAAGTTTATTTGACGGGTTTAAGAAGTAATGGAATTTGAGCGTAAGAAACTGATTAGNTATAATTATATTCATATTTATATAAATAAAAAATGTTAAATATATAAAGTTTATTTGACGGGTTTAAGAAGTAATGGAATTTGAGCGTAAGAAACTGATTAGAGATTTCACGCTGATTGGGTGAAAAGGGCTTTAAGGAACCATTAAAACTGGGCGAGTCGATTTCCCGAGATCCAGTGAGAAACGTAGGTGAGTCGAATAGTGACCAGCGTGGTATTTGTCATTGTTCTCGTTCTGACTCCCTGTAAGTACGTGTATTTTTAATGTTTTATAGACAGAAACGTTTACATAGACTTCATAAGGGAATTTATATATTTAATGTAATTATATATCGCGTAATTATCATTTTCTTTTCTGTATCTAACTGTTAATAATTCAAACGATATGTGGTCGTGTCCTTTGTTCGGCACTTGTGCTGTTTAGTGGGTACGGCTATTTGAGAGATTTTCTTCCATAAAATTAAACAAATTTACACAAATTTCACTCGAATATTTCCAAAACACGTATAATTTGTTAAAAGTGATTGATATAAAATATGCTACGAATAAAATATTGTCGGAATACTTATCGAGTGTATGCCGTTCGAAGACCCCATTACTTAAGCTTGTTTTCGTCGCGGAGCGTCACATTGTACGGCGGACGCGTACGAAGCGTGTCACGTGACATTTGCCGGTGCTATTCGGTCACGTCACTACTAATCTGACGTGTTTCCTGATAACTTATTCTTTTAACGAAGAATTCGCTGAACTTTAGAGATACATCATTAATAGAAATATTAAAACTTCATTCCATTTTAAATATGGATTAAAATCAACATATAATAACGTATGATAATGCGATAAATAACTAATAATTTTGTTCTACTTTTAAACGGCCTAATCTCTCATGGGATAAAATTGTATAATATTTATTTACATCAAGACATTACACATCTTACGTTGCATCTGATTAATATTTATCATCATAATATATATCATGATATAATTATTGTCGTTAGCGAGCGGTTTTTCCTTCGTTGCTTCGTATAGTCAATAATAATAAGTCGTTTCTAATTACAATAAAAATCCTATAGTATATTATGATCTATCACGCGATGTCTCTAAAGTTAAGCGAATTCGTCGCAAAAAGAATAAGTTATGAGGAAACACGTCAGAGGTGAGTAGTCACGTGATCGAATAGCATCGACAAATGTCACGTGACACGCTTCGTAATGCCTCCTTCGTTGATTGTTATATTCCACGAAGGAAACGAGCGTAAGCAATGGCGGACGAACGATGCAGGGTCTCTAAGTAGTCCTATTGTTTTTTCTTTATCGAGTTTTATATATCGGTCGACGGCAAAAAAAGTTTGGCTCTCTTTTGTGCTTTGAAAATGTCTAATGAATGTGTTTTATAAAAAGCAAATTAAAATAAATAGTTTTACGAAAAATAATTCTATATTTTAATCGACTTAAAATTTAGNTAATTACAATAAAAATCCTATAGTATATTATGATCTATCACGCGATGTCTCTAAAGTTAAGCGAATTCGTCGCAAAAAGAATAAGTTATGAGGAAACACGTCAGAGGTGAGTAGTCACGTGATCGAATAGCATCGACAAATGTCACGTGACACGCTTCGTAATGCCTCCTTCGTTGATTGTTATATTCCACGAAGGAAACGAGCGTAAGCAATGGCGGACGAACGATGCAGGGTCTCTAAGTAGTCCTATTGTTTTTTCTTTATCGAGTTTTATATATCGGTCGACGGCAAAAAAAGTTTGGCTCTCTTTTGTGCTTTGAAAATGTCTAATGAATGTGTTTTATAAAAAGCAAATTAAAATAAATAGTTTTACGAAAAATAATTCTATATTTTAATCGACTTAAAATTTAGACCTATGTATAAATTGCCTTATAGAATTCTTATATTTAACTAGAAAATCTACATAATTGCTCTTTTAAGAATTATATTGTTTTTGATTGTTAATTAAATATTGAAAACAACACATTATTAATTCCAAAATTAATTGTTTTTTGTAGAAAATTTTCAAAATGAATAACCAGGATGCATTGACAAAGATATTTTCAGGATCTGAAGAAATCTCATCTCGTGTGTTGAACATACCTGAAGTTCTACTACACATATTTAAATATTTAGACGATCGAGAATTACAACATTGTGGCGAAGTGTGTAGTTTATGGAAAGACGTCACCGAAGAAGTCCTATATAAGAAAATAGCAATCTTTCGTAAGGTAATTATTTATTTAATTTTTATACATCTAATTATTGTTACATTTTTCACTATATATACTGACAGCCTGCTTAATTTTAATTATAACAACAGAATTAATTATATGCCTAGTTTACAAAAAATATTAATGCAATTGCAGGAAAATAGTAAAAGACATATATTCCATATATTATATTAAAAGTTTATTAGAGTATCGATCATTCTACATGTTTGCATGAGAATGTATAATATGAGCATTGAATAATGCACACATATTTAATAAAGTAGGCGATTTAGACTGCAATTTAAAGTGTTTATTTGTATATAAATACAGTGACCACTCGATATAATAAATAATAATGTTAATTTTTGCTAGTCATTATGCTTATAATTAATTCGAAAGTAAGTTGTAGATTACAAAACTAAATTTTTTATTCTTTAAAAAGCTATATTTTTTAACATATTTCAACGCATATGCCGCTAAAACCATTTTAAACTGTTTCACAAAATCTAAGTACGTTTGCATGCCCCAATTAAGTGTTAAATTAGAATACCACTTATTAGATTTATACTCTGAAGCTATATTTTTAAAATTAGTTAAATAATTATCCACCATTCTTACCAACACATCAGACATAGTTACATGACCTTAATAACCATAAGTTTTTATCGATCCTAACAATTAATTATTCCATGTCAGTATCACATCAGTAGAAATCACATACTAAAAATCACTTTATTCCAAAAAAGATGTGTATGGGCTTCACCAGACTGCAAAATGGATCCATAACCCACAAGCTGACAAAGTAAAAAGTAACAGCTCACATTTAATATTAACGAAGACATACGTGTTAAAATTGCTGTATTTATTGTCTTCTTTGTATTTTAACTATTCATCAGTTTGAACAATAAACATACTTTTGATGTGATAAATATAAATAAGTAATTTCTCATGTTTTTACAGAAAATACCAATTACGATTCTGAACACGTTACCGGACAATTCTGAAAAACTACGTTCTGTTGTCGGATATAGTGATAAGTTTGAGTACTTGTGGTTTCATTTGGAACCATTTGATCTTTGCCATTCAGTGAAACCACATTCTCCTAGACTTTTAACTACACGGATAGAAGAGGAATTATGCCATGCACGTGTTTTTGTCCATAAAAATAAGGACGGTAAGTACTTGCATTTTTTACAACTATCGCTTTTATGATGACCAATATTCATGTTTAACCATTTATTGAATTATAGGAGGAAACATTCAACTACCATTTAATGTTCACTCACCAACAGAAGACGAAATCGAAATAAATATTGCAATGTTTCCATCAGTTCCAGGCTTCAATATTCGTCATTTTTCATTTACATCCAAAAAATGCCTTAGAATTCGTCTAGAAAAGATGCCATACGTTTCAGAGTTACTCCAGATACCAGAAAAGAAACTGAAGTGTGTCATCGGATTTACGGATTATGGGATCGATTTCCATGACGATGGGAATGGTGCATACAATGGTTACTCGCTTGAAAAACATATAACAAGGGGCATTGCTTTCTATGGTGAGAGAGTTCAGGCAGTTATTTTACGTATCGACCGCAGTTATTATTGTATCAAAGAAAATTTCGACAGACTAAAACGATTGAAACCTAAAATAGTGAAAGAGAAATGTTTCGCATTTATCTTTTTTTCGTATATAAGGAAGAAAGGTATAAATGAAATAGTAGAAGCGTTCAAAGCAGAATTTCCTTTCTTTCCCTTTCTTGTTCATCACTGTTCTCCTACATTTGTAGTGTTGAATCAACTCGAAAATTACAATTTCGATTGTGTGAAAAATATACCATTTAAAGAATTTGCACGTATAGTTTTTGTATGGTACGAATGAAAATGTAGTGATAAAATGCAATATTTTTCTTCTCTTAGAAAATTGAATTATGTCACAACATTGTACAGTACATTCCTTTGTATTGGAATAAGTTGTTTTAAAAATAGTTTATTGTATTGTAGAGTTTGTGGTTGTGTAAATACTTTTGTTTTGTATAAATAAATAGTGTTGTATACAATTTTAGATTCTTTTATTAAACGATTTAAATAGGAAAAAAATTTGATTTCTGCTATGATCATTCTTAATATTTTATAAATCTCTGAAAGAATATATTTAAATATCATAATATTGTGACTGTTTTTAATTCCCGAATCAGTAAAAACGTTTTTTCGAGACTCGAAAATTTGTTTTTGTAAATGTTATATTAATTTTATTGTATTTAATTAGTATTAATTTTATTCAATTTTTATAAATTACAGTAGAACCTCGAAAACTCGGCCTAATGTGGACTGAAGGGTGGCCAAGTTTGTGAAAATGCCGGGTTATTGGGAATGGGGTTAAAAAAATAAGTACGAGTGTTTCCTCAGAAAATATTGTACTGTACTTGTATGTATTGTTTACTTGAGAATATAACAGAGAATAAACTGCCCAAATACCCTTAAACAAAGGAAAACTACGTACTTTATGAAAGCATAGAGCCTTTACTACATGAAAATGAAAATTAATGAATACCCTGTGTACAGTAATTTACCTGATAAGACAGACCTCAGAAAAATACTTTATGAGAGCTATTATACTTTTATAAAGCTGTCTATAATGAAAATTAATTAACTAAGGATTTTNNNACTATTGTATCGTTAAAAATTATTTTTTTATTTTGTACAAACAAAATAAATATATTGAAAAATATAAAAACAATAAAAAATTATACTTCAGATGTTAATTTAGTATCAAAAACGTAAAATATTTGAGTAGCCCAAGACATAGCCAAAGATTGAAGCGCCACTGCACTGGGAAAAATTTAAATTTGCCAACTGGAATTCTTTCGTATGATTGACGTTTCGGATGATTGACTTTCGGAAAATCGACGCTCTACTGTATATCATTTTCAAATATATCGGTTTCTTATATAAATTTAACTTTTCTAATTAATTCTCATATAACATTATACGTACTTACTGATGTAGTATTTATAGAAAGAGCTCAACCGCTCGAAATGAATCCAACAGTAAATAACAATGACAGAATAACTGTAAAATGTTTTCTTTCATACTCCATCCCCACAAAGAATGTTTTGTACAAAAGGTAGTAACACAAGTACAGATACTCCGTGTAATTGAGATCTCTTTCGTTTCTTCATTAATATTGTCATTATATTGCCAAATTTCTACTCTCTCAAAAGCCGCTGTTTAATACAGAACTCGTCTATTTCTATAGACATTTTAAGCAGTTTTTTCTGTAGAATATACATTATTAATATGGCTCCGAAAAACACACCTAAAGCGTGACCAAGAGTACGGAGATTATGAAGTGTATAGAACAACGAAGAGAAACGTTTCGGTAATCGTTCCGTTTTGTTTCTTTATTTCTGTCTATAAAGTATTCCTGGCATAACGGTTGCTACTACTGCTATGATAAATGATAAAAAAAAAGTACAGTAAGCTGATTCGATATAACGCGGTCTGATTAAAGCAAGACTAGAAGATGTTGACGAGCAGGATATTGAGGAGTTACAGCAGATTTCTGGTGATGGCCTTTTCAACGACGACTTTCGAGAACTGGCAGGATATGGATTTCATGTAGAACTGGAAAATAAAGATTTTGAAAACGAAGAACCGAAAAAATATTTCTACACATTTTTTAGTAAAAGTTTTGTAACGATAACCGAAATCGTTGATCAAATTGTAGAGAATGATCCAGAGATTGAGAGGAATGAAAAAGCAAAACGAAGCGTTTTCGACACGATCTTCTGTTGGCGACATTTGCTTAAGAAAAGAAAGCGACAAATGAAATTTTACGAATTTATTGCAAAAATACAAGAATTTCAGAAAAGTCAGGAACGTCGTCACAAAAAATTAACTTTACATTTCTTTGTGCATATGTTTATGTGTTATTTAACATATATTATTACACAAATTAATATAAATCACTTAAACTTTGAGTAAAATATGTTTTTATTTTCTTTTTTTTGATAGAGTGTTCCCCTGAAACTTACGAACTACAGTATACCACCACCAGCCCAAGTGGCATCTAATGGACAGCTTATCTTCTGATTCAACAAGGACCCCTACCCAAATGGGACTGTAAGGAGTCCCTTTTGGGGAGGGGTCTCCAAAAAAGACTCCTTACAGCTTCCTCTTAGTCTTAAAAAAAAAGGAAGTACTAAGGGGTCCCCAAAAGGAACCCCTTACTGCTTCCTTTTTTTTCAAGTCGGCTTCATCTGTTCAACTCCTCAAGGTTTTACGCTATGAGTCTTCTCCTTCCCTGTATATACATACTCTCCCTATATTTCATTCTTATTCTAACTCCTTCATCATCTTTACCCCTTCCTCCCTATTTTCTTTTATGGCTATACCTATGAGTTCGGCTGTACCTTTCCTATGTATGTATGTATATACATACTGTTTTGCACGTGTATACCATAGTATTTCCAAGTGCTATCCAACAGCTCTCCTTTGAAGCTCATGTCCTCCTTTTCCACTTTCAAACCTCCAACCATTTCACCCTCCTAACTTTATCTCAAATCACTCTTCCTCCTTCCTTCACCCATCTTTCTTATCTTTTAAGGCTACACCTTTGAGTACAGCCTTTTCTTTCACATGTATGTATGATAGAGTAAATAGGGATGTTAAAATCTGTTAAAATATACCTAGTTTAACGCTGTTTCGCTTAGTTAACCCTCTGGATATAAGTACTGTACTGTACGAATGGTATTACTATTTAGTTTGTCTTAGTCACCGTTCCGAGTCAGACAAATGAAACGTTTGGTAAGTACTGTAAATATTGTGAAGATACTGATTTTTATATTAATGTTAGAAGTGGATTTAACAATTTGTTTTCATTTACAGATAATGGTCAAAATAGAAAAAGAGTCTCATCAGCAAAGAACAGAATTATGTCAAATATCTGAATGCGGCTCGAATTTAATAACAGAGTCGCCAGAAATGATCTAAATACAGTATATAAAATTACGTGTCCTGACTGACTGACTGTGTCACTAACTGACTGACTGAGTCACTAACTGATTGACTGAGTCACTGATTCATCATCGCCTAGAGCAAACCGCTGAACCTAAAGAGCTGAAATTTGGTACACAGTTAGGGTACGTCACGAAAACGCACATTAAGAAGTGATTATTCGAAATTCCCCCGCGGGGGACAGGGAAAGAATTAAGGCTTAATCTGAAGAACAGCTTCTACTGTACTGTTTTAAATGCGATTATTTTGTTTTCAACTACATTTAGTCTTTATTGAGTACTTAGGTGTATTAAATTGATAACGAAATATATAAAAATATTAATAACAATGATTTTAATATTTTTATATATTTTGACTTTTTAAATATAAAATATTTCTTTGTCATCTCTGCAATGGAGAATACTTGATCCTGGTAATTGGACGTAATAAACAGTGAAGATATGTTTAGTATTTATAATGTAATTTTTACTTTATAAAATAGTAATTGATGTCAATAGTCAAAATGCCAACATCAATTTCAAATAATAATTTGCAATTTTCATTAGCGACTTGAAGAATATTACAATGCAGTAATTGTTTCAGCAGTTTTCAGTCCATTGTATCGCTATAAGAAAGTAATCACAGGTCTGAAAGTTGCGTGTTTTCTCTCAGTCCTACTTCATCGTAGGAAAATGACGATGCAATATAACGTGTAGATAAGCTTCACGTTGCAAGCATTAACACAGGTTATTGTTAATTTATTCAGATGAACTCTAACAGATTTTCACATAAAATATTCTACTCTGTGCTTTTATTCATTTTTCTTATTAGAAATTTATAAAACTCCTATGCATTTATGTAACTCTCAAAGAACATTGTCCTGAATCATTACGAAATTTTCACCTTTACTTTTAGTTTACTCTAAAATACAACACATTTCACGTTATATATACTAATAACATTATTACTTGAAATAGTTTTGCAATTGTCCTAATTATTCTGACATAATTAAACAGGAAATTCCAGCTAATTTAGTAGACTCCTTAATTTACGAATCGGAAAAACTTCGTCCTTACCTTGGTTTGAACGACAACTTTCAATACAATTGGTTTTTCAGAGCACATGTACCTCGATGTTCAATAATTTGTCCAAACATAAATGATGATAATGAAAGAATTCACGTGTTTTACTCTCAGTTGTTGGAATCACAGAGTAAGTTATTTCTAATTTTGAACATTTATTCAATTAATGTAATAATTTATCATGTGTTAAATTACTCACACAAAATACGTAGACTTACCCAGCTCAGACGTGAATGATATCGACATTCTGGAAGTAGAAACGGAAGACGTAGAGTGTCCTTTTCCCATTCCTCAAATTTTCATCCACAGAAGAAAAACACGGAAATAAAGTTATCAATATTTTTAGTTATCCATTCAAACTAAGTGAGAGTGACCCCATATTTTTTTAAACATCAGCTAAAAAGAGGACGAATCGCTTGAAATCACTGCGCCACAGAGTAAACATACTGTTTGAAGATACGAAGTGCGTCATAGCCTACATAGATTACTAGTTAAATTATAATTTTCTTGTAGAAATCACTTAATCGAAGCACCTGTAGAAATGTTTATTACGATTCTGAATTTTCCGATGATTTAGCTGTTTTTAATGTTGATATAGTAAACGTCTCTTCAATCCGAAAAAAATCTTTCCGGTAGACTACCTCACAGCCATTTCAGGTTATAAACTCCTTTTATTGTTTTTGACAGATGCATTTCGAGCTAGGTTAATTTACTAGCTTCTCCTCGGTGCTACAAAATAAATTTTAATTATAAAATTGATATAAAAAAAAACGCGAGTAGATAATGTTACAACAAAATTAAAATACATTTCGTAATACCTTAAGATTTTCATGGGTTTCATATGATCTAATTTTCACACTTATACGATACTTTTAATCCCGTCTACAGTACTTTTACAACCTTATAAAACTACTCAAAGGGCTTGTATCGTGTATTGTAAAAAAGCACTGCTTGCTACCTTATAACATACAAATCATAACATATAGTAACTTTTTACAAATATTTAAAAAAAAATTTATTTTTTTATTAAAAAAACATTAAATATACATACAGATTTCTTTCCAATTAAAATCATATTTTCTTTCAAAATTTGACAGTATATGTTGTACAAGTTTTTTAAAACACTATGAAGAATACAACAAAATTTTATATGCGACAATGTATAATCCTTATGATGTAACTAATCTATCTTAGCGCCTCTATTATGAAATACCATTGCTGGTCGATTTGCATTCCGATTGACACATTTGTTAAATTATCATTATTATATTTTATTATTTCTATGTGTTCTTTGAATTTACGATTATAAATATCTTATGAAAAAGATATTTATAAAACGTAAATTCAAAGATACGCTTCTGATTATAATGAGAAGCGTTTCCAGGTATTTCGGTGCCTAGGTCTTATTGAAATGCAACAAAGTCCCATTTTTTGTTAGATTATGAATCTATAAAATGGTATTTATAAGTCATTTATATATCGTTATTATTATATTATTAATATGAACTATTTTTTACTCTACGATAAGTGCTCATTCTTAAATAATAAGTATTAAAATTTTATGAAAGTAATTCAATTTGTGTGAGCCTTTGACAATTTGTAGTCCAGGATTTAAGCCCTATTAGTTCCTATGTAGATCCGCCTTTGATTATAATGTTTTTAAATTTTAAACCATATCTTTACAAAGCCTACAAGACTAAATCTCTATTTTAGATATATCGAACAATATAATGATTGTTGAAATTTGTCACCCGGCATTGTGAACATGTCACAATAAATAATCGTTTCTTATATGTGGTATTATATAAATAAGAAATTATTCTATACGTATTTGTGTCTCTGTGTTAAAACATCAGCTTCTTCATCTCTCATCAGGACAGGATTTATAAATGAGAAAAATATTCACAAATTCCAGCAGATCGTTAGGCCCTCAGCTGGAATGAAAAACATTCTTTTAAGCATAATTCCAAACAAAAACGAATCTTGTTCTTTCCGATTAATTAAAATTAAGAAAACTAAATTATACAGAACATAGGAAATTATTGTAATATGAGATTCTGAATATTTTGAGCTAAAATATTCTAAAAATTACGAAGAAAATTATTTAAAAATTGAATCCAATATTTCGAGAAATTTTTATCAAAGCTAAAAATCAAAGATAACATCAAACAAATGTATTCTTTGTTGACAGTCAGTTCCTGAGCTCTTTATCTGCCATGACTAAAGAGCTGACTAACCCAAAAAGACTCATCGTGACACCCAGTCAGATGATCTTAACTCAACGTACATTGGATGAGAAAAAGAGTATAAAAGAGGGATACGCACCAAAATGCGGGCATATCATCGAACATCGTAAGGTATCCTCTAGTTATTAATTTTGTGCCATACTCTCGAGAATTGGAACTTCCTCTCACCAAATAGAATTAGAAAAAGTCAAGCTATTTCAGAGGTAATATAATATCGTTTATAAACTTTCTCTCTTATCGTCCATATTTCGGATTATTATATTGTAACGCTCTTCACGCTAGATGGAATATTTAGTTATTTTATTTGTAATCAGTTTTCCCTTTTGTTGATAAAATTTTTGCTGTTGTTTTTTTCTTTTAACTATCCTTATATTCGAGTTTTATTTTTTTTTTACTTGGACACCAGATAAAGTTGGATTTGTCGGCAACTACGACATTTCTTGTCAGGTATATTTAAGACTTTATGAAATTTTATTATATAGTTCCAATGTTTTACTTTTATTCAAACGGCTGTAAATACGGAAAAATTATTGCTTTCGGTCTCTAAAAATGAAGTGTACATATATTTTCTGGACAAAGAAATCGACCAAGAAACGAAATGTACAAACCATTTGTTAAAATTCAGAACGAAACAATTGAAAACATTTTATCTTTGATTTGATTTGTTCGCTTGACCCAGAATTTAAAATCTGCTTGAAACTAAATGATACACTATTATCTTTTTGATGGTGATAACCTGAATTTTTTGTAACGTAGAAAAATAATTGAATCATTTAAGGGTGAAACCTTTGCTTCACGTATAAATAATTGAATTTCTATTGAATTACTTTGAACTTTCTGAATAGAAAAGATTGTTCATTAAAAATTGTAAGTTGTAAATAGTACAACATAAATAGTGGTTAAACAAGAATTGAGTTTATTAACATGTATATGTACAATAGTTAGCCTATTACAGAAAAAATTTACAAGATTGGCTGGACACAAACAGCACTTCTGAAAGCAAACAGTAAAAATAGATTTAATGGTAATCATAATGATGATAATAATAATAAAAAAACAAATAAAATATGCAAAATTAAAATACGAAAAAATCTTTATGAAAAAATAAAACAAATCCAACCCTATCTGGTGTCAGGAATCTTATCTGGAGACGGTAACTTTACGTCTGTCTTGTCTCCACATTATAATTACTAATTACTTAAAGCTAGTTTCTGATGTCAAAAACGACCTCCAATAGTTTTTTAATTTTTTTAATTAATAGATTTTATTATATATACGTTTAATTAAGTCGGGGGGGGTCGGAAATCGCGATAAAAATCGTAATTTTTAAAAAATATTTAAAAATATACGGTCAACTAGTATTGACCCTACTATAAACCTATCGCCTCCCGAGACTTTTATGAGAATGTCCCGGGAAACACAAACTCCAGCTGTTCTCGAGGTCATCCAGCAGTGTAAACAATGACTCATCGGTGTCAGATTTCACAGAAAGGCGAGACAATGGAAAATAAAATTTGAAGCTTTTTCTTCAAAATTAACGCATTGTTTTCCTTTTTTCAGTTTTAAGTACTGTATTTTTTATATTTAATTACATTAAAATTAAAAATTGTTGTGTACCCAACGAGTTAAGAGAAATAGCAAGAATTAATAGTTTTACGAAAAATATAGCCTGGTAATTACATGCGTAATCGGACGACGGAAACCGTCACCATT
Source organism: Centruroides sculpturatus (assembly GCF_000671375.1). Taxonomy (NCBI): domain Eukaryota; kingdom Metazoa; phylum Arthropoda; class Arachnida; order Scorpiones; family Buthidae; genus Centruroides; species Centruroides sculpturatus. The sequence continues at coordinate 569,955 of NW_019384864.1, forward strand.
CAGTCATCTTTCCGTGTCGCGTGTACTCACATGCAGAAATTACCCTACAACTGAAACTCGCCATCTGACATTCGAAAATATAAACCAGCTACTACAGTATGTTGGCCACGTGCCAGTAGTCAAAAATGGCGTCTATCGGGATTGCTTTGTTATATCAATTAAACTTTCTAATTAAACAAACTTAAGTTTGCCTTCGATCTTATCGCAAATAAAGAACCCAGATAACGAATAATTTGGATAGGAAAAATATTATAAATCGTGGAGTTAGGAATATCGAATACTTTCCTCACCGAATTACGATTACACCATTCCCAATAATTTATGCAGTAAGTAAGTACTGTATATTTGAGATAAATATTTAACTCGGATAGTAATGTAGCGTATAAGTGAAATATATTAGGTATTAGTGTACAGTACGATCCTATCGTCACATGTAATCTTTATGACGACATTGCTAAACGTCTTTCCTATTGGTCTAATTTTCACTGTTCCGCTTACTGCCACGGCAAAACTTGAAAATTTTCAACTTCGTATTCTGTCGGCTTCGACAGCAAAAGTGACGTCATTTTGCCTTTCCGTCGACGTTTTCTGTTGTCCCTTGCCGAATGTGAGTACAAGGCTTAAGTCTAAACTTCAATGAACTTAAAATCTTTACTTTTCGTATGTATATATTGCCCTATAGATTTATTATATTCCACTAGAAAATCTACATAATTGCTTTTTTAAGAATTATATTGTTTTTGATAGTTAATTAAATATTGAGAACAACACATTATTAATTCTAAAATTAATTGTTCTTTGTAGAAAAATTTCAAAATGAATAACCAGGATGCATTGACAGAAAAACCTTCAGGATCTCAAAAAATCTCTCATGTGTTGAAAAGACCAGAAGTTCTACCATACAGATTTAGAGATTTAAACGAACAGTGTGGCCAAGTGTGTACTTCATTGAAAGACGTTAGCGAAGACATACTACATAGAAAAATAGCAATCTTTCGTATAGTAAGTATTTATTTAATTTTTTACATCAAATTACTGTATTATTACATTGTTCACTATATATACTGATAGCTTGCTTAATTTTAATTATAGCAATAAACTAACTATATGCCTAGTTTACAAAAAATTTGAATAAAATTCTAAGAAATCGGTACAAGACATATTTTTTATATATTAAAAGTATATGACAGAAGCGATTATTCTACATGTTTGCATGAGAATGTATAAAATGAGAGTTGAGTAGTGCACACATATTTAATAATGTATTCAAACATGCATAGGCGATTTAGACTGAAATTTAAACTGTTTATTTGTACAGAAATAGAGTGATTACTCGATATAGTAAATAACGTTGTTATTTTTGCTAGTCATCATGCTTACAATTAATTCAAGTGGTAAATTTTCATCCAAAGTAATTTGTAAATTACAGAATGCGCAATTTTCCATTCTCAGAAAAGTTATTCTTATAAACACATCAGACAGAGTTATGTGGCCTTGAGAACCACAATGTTAACAATTAATTATTCCGTGTGAATTTTACACTAATAGAAATCACATACTAAAAATCACTTTATTCCAAAAAGATGTGCATAGGTCTTACCAGACTACAATAAAGATCCATAACACACAAACAGACAAAATAAAAAGTAACAGCTCACATTTAATATTAACAAAGAAATAAGTGTTCAAATTGCTGTATTTATTGTCACTGTTCTATTTTAACTATTCGGCAATTTGAACAATAAACATACTCTTGGTGTGATATATATATATATATGAATAGAAAGAACTTTGTCTGATTAATTTGTCATTTTTTAACAGAAAATACCAATTAAGATTCTGAACAACTTAGCGGACAATTCTCAAACACTACGCTCTATCATCGGATATGATAATAGTTTTCCGTACTTATGGTTTCATTTGGAACCATTTAATCTTTGGGTGAAACCACGTTGTCCAAGACTATTAATTACACCGACAGAAGAAGAATTATACCAAGCATGTTCCTTTCTCCGTAAAAGTGAAAACAGTAAGTACTTGCATTTTTCACAACTATCGCTTTTATGATGACCAATATTCATGTTTAACCATTTATTCAATTATAGGAGGAAACGTTCGACTACCATTTCATGTTCACTCACCAACGGAAGACGAAATGGAAATAAATATTGCAATGTTTCCATCACTTCCAGGCTTCAATATTCGTCATTTTTCATTTTCTTACAACGATAGTTGTATAATTCATCGTGAAAAAATGTCATATGTATCGAAGCTACTCAAGATTCCAGAACAGAATCTGAAGTGTGCCATCGGATTTGTAGATGTTGGGACCGATTTCCATGGCGATGCGAATGGTGCATATATTGGTTACTCGTTTGATAAGACTATAAAAAGGGGCATTGCTTTCTATGGTGAGGGAGTTCAGGCAGTTTGTATACGTATTGACCAAAATAGTGCCAAAGAAAACTTAGAGATACTAAAACGTTGGAAACCAGAAATAGTGCAAAGGAAATGTTTGGCTTACATTTTTTTATGGTATAGATGGAAGAAAAGCGTAAATGAAATATTGGAAGCGTTCAAAGCAGTATTTCCTTTCGTTACCGTTATTGTTCATAACTGTACTCCTGAATTTGTAGTGTTGAATCAACCCGGATATTACAAGTTTGATTGTAAACCACATTCAGAATTGATATCTATAGTTTTTGTATGGTACAAATGAGAATGTAGTGATAAAATGCTATATTTTTCGTCTCGAAGCAAAATAAATCATGTTGCAAAATTGTACATTCTTTTGTATTGGACTAAATTAATTATTTTCAACATTTGTTTAATATGTAAGCATGAATTCGACAAAACAAACGGTTTTTCTTTTGTAAAACACTTGTTCTTCATTTGCCTCCTTTACCGCAGCCCACATACGCGGTTTTCCTTAGGCTCATTTTGAAGCGGGATTAATTGTACTCTCCTTTCAGTCGCAATCTTACACTAGCCTCAGAATTCGGATTTTTGGCCCAATCTACACCAGATCTAACCTTTCACTAGTGTCAGATGCTCGGGGTAATATGTTCCACAACATTTGAGTAAGTAAGCCGACGAAAAGTTTCTCTAGAAAGACGGTTGAACGATGGAGGCTAATGCAATTGTTTCGACGCGACCTCGAGACAGTGGCACTAGCGTCTCTTTCTCCATTTTCTCCGAGATCAGAAGAATGATCCCGATATTTTCGGACGAAACGGGACGAATGTTCGATTTTTTCAATTCAATTCAATTCAATTCTTTTATTAAACACCCTGTAGGTGCATTCTCAGTACCGTTTAATACATAGCTGAGAGATATATGCACATTATTTATCAAAATATATTTCGCAGATGAAGAAACCGCTTAACATATTGTAAGTAAACAAAAGACGGCGGAGTAGTACATTATTAGTATAAAGTTACATATCGATATCACAGTAGTGAATTAAGATAGAAATACAAGTTTTTGGTGTAACATAGTAGATATATACTTACAATCTGTCATGCAGATTGTTTAACAATATTAATAGAAAGAAATACATAAAGAAAGAAAAAAAAACATAAAGATAAAATAAAGTTAAATTAAGATTAACTAAATCTAAATTAAAACTAAACTTATGACTATCTTAGAACTAAACTTATACTATTTGACAATTTGTTGAGCGTGTTGTATTTATATCGTATTACAGGTGGAGATCCTTCAGATTTCATGAAGTCGAGTTGTTTATTGCACAGTTTATTTTGATGGTGAGTTTTGTCAAAGATCATCAATGATGAAGCCATTAATAGTTTATAACAGATGTTAGGGTAACACAGACTGTCGACCATTTAAAGTTTATGGAGCGAAGTCGTATGTTCCACAATGTCTTCCCAATCAGATGGTGTATTCTTGTCTAATCACATCATGATGGACCATATGTAATTGATGATACAAGGACACAAGGCTCTATTAAAGATACTTGCCTGCAGCACAAACACTTGTAATATAGTCACACGTCTGTAGCACAAATAATATATCCAGGATATGCATAATCCATACTGAAGCACTTTATTTTGCACCACAGTTGTACAATTAAGTCATATGTCTGTAGCATTGAGTTATGAAGATAACTGACACGTTGACGAAACGCAAGGGTCACAAATGAAATATAGTGATCATAGTATATTGAATGTGAATAATAATCACATATCTATCAAAGCCTTTATATGGTAAAAGACCAGTTTTATTTCTGTCAATTATCTCTGTCAAAATTTTAACAGTTTTATCTCTGTCAAAATATCTGTCAATTATCCTGGCAAATCAGCAAAGTGAGCAAATGAAAAAATAGAGTCATTAGCGATTGACAACAGGAAATGTAAGAGAATTAATTTCAAAACCATATCAAATATAGCAATTCCGACAGTCAAACTAGTGCTTTCACGACCAAATAAAACCGCTGAGTCTCTAAAGAACAAGACGACAAGCACCTAACCAGTCAATTGGTGATTAAGCTTTGATGAAAGAAAATAAACCATTATATCAAGTACGTTAGACTAGTTTTTCAAGACAAGTTATAAGTAAAAACCAAGTGAATAAAATCAAGATTATTCCCTAGTTGCATAGGTTGCTATAGCCTCATGGCGTTTAATAAGTAGTAGAAAAGAAGAAAAAATTTCTTTATTTTTTATAAGATCCTCTTGTTTGCATGGCCAATTGAGGTTATATCTATGAGCAATGGTTTTTATTTCTAAACGTTCTGTTTCAAGAGCGATACAGGTAAAAATATAATGTTCGACGCTGTCCGGTTGACCGCATATGGCACACTGATCATTTTGCTTATTCACAAATCGATGTAGATATTTTGAAAATTTACCATGCCCGGTAAGAAACTGAGTAAGTGAGAAGCTTGGAATTACCCATTTATAATTGGTTCGATTTTTTCGACACATTGGACGAAATCGCGAGTTTGGCGGGATGCACGCTTCACCAGTATCTGAGCATTGCCAAGTGCAAGCTGACGGGCATGGCCCGATACTTCGCGTGGCGTGACCTGCAGATGAAATGAGTGACAGACTTTGATACCTTTCAAAAGTTAATGATTCAACGATTTGTTCGGGAGCCGTACTCTATTATGGTACAAAAATTCCATAAGTCTCCCAGAGCAGAGATGAAAAGGTGCAGGAGTTCGCGGTCTATTTGCAGACTCTCGCCAGCGCAACGGCCATAGATCACACAGGCGCAAACGAACAGGAGAGTGCAGTTATCAAACGCTGTCAACAGCGAGAACTGGACGAAAAATTGCGTGACCAATTCTTGCGCAGTCAAACTGATAGACTAAAAAGACAGGTTACGACGCACGATCCGGCGACCTTCGCCGAAGCGCTTAAAAAAATAGCGATCCGCCAGAAGACAGTAGATCAACTAGCAGGAAAAACGCGGAGTTTAATTAATCGCCAATGTAAGCGATACCGTAGATAATAGTGATGTTCAGTCAGAGGAGGCCAATTCGCGGAGAGAATCGGCTTTCGACACGAAAATCGCGCAACTTTCGAAGCAATTAGCGACATAGAAAAAAGATTAGATCAACAGCCAGCGCCACAGCAAACAAGTGGTTTTTGACAAGAACCCTCGCAAACCAATCGAACCCAAGAAGCTGAAAGGACGAACAACGGGAACAACGGGATGCGAAATCCGCGTTATCCCCCAAGCCCGCGGCGTCGTACACCACAACAGTTTTCCTTGCGATTATCGCCTGTCTTTCCGCAACGACAACCCTTCGCGTGCTACCCTTTGTACAATCAACACTCGGAACAAGGCCCAATTTTTCCGTGGAGAGAAAACGAAGAACGATATTTACAAAATTTTTTGCCGAATTTGAATCCGCGGGAGTACGCCTCATCACCACTCAAATGGTACGGAGGAAACGTTCCTCCGCTATATCAGGGAAGATGGGGAGCGAAGCGCGACGCTTCCGAATGGGTAATCCCACACGAAATGTACGGGACCCGTTTCAAACCTATCAGTCAGGACAAACACCGATTTATTAGGATTCGATCCCGAAAGTAGCGNAATGGTACAAAGGAAACGTTCCTCCGCTATATCAGGGAAGATGGAAAGCGAAGCGCGACGCTTCCGAATGGGTAATCCCACACGAAATGTACGGGACCCGTTTCAAACCTATCAGTCAGGACAAACACCGATTTATTAGGATTCGATCTCGAAAGTAGCGCACATTTTGCGGCCTTTTCCATTTATCTACCGCGTTACGGTCAAGGTGGTACAGGTGGTGGCTTCGATGCCGAACGAACGCGACCCAACGCGACCCCTTCTAGATTTTTAGCGTTACCCACACCAGAACGTAGCTCATCAGAGAATAAGCAACTGCGAGATTTAGATAGACTCACTTCGACACAATTTCGAGAACGAAATTGCTATATAGAATGGCCACCAGAAGGTCCAGTTCAAACCCCATTAGCGGGAATAAACGAATCGAAAGGTAAAAATTTGCCTCTCTGCACGACGATTTGCGAAATCGAGCATAAAGAGGCGAGGTTGACAATAGACACGGGCGCAGCCCCTGGTGACTAATCAAGTGGGAATCATCGAACCGACACCTCCCGATGATGAGGAAGTGTTTATTGCTTGTACGTTAGTGAAAACATGGAAGCGCGGTAGAGTACTCATAAGGATAACATTATAGAGATGTTTGGGAAGTTTAGGTTAAAATTTAGAATCGGGCGATTAGTCTTTTTTTATGATTGTTATTTGGTAAAACCCGAAATCACCGAACCAAACGACAGAATTTTTGGTAGAGAAATCATTGAATTGTATGATGTCACAATTTCGGTTAGAAACGCAACACTTAGCTTTCCTCGGGTGATATTGTGTCGTTTTGGGGTTTGGCCGAGATAAAGAAAACAGCCACTCATCCTAGTTCAAAGGAAGCTAACGAAAATAGAAGCAAATTGACACAAACACACGTTGGCAAGAGATGATTTAAATTGAACGTCAATTAGCAAAAACGAGAATAAAACAAAAAAAGATGCGGAAACGAAAGAGAAAACCAAACGCACACGAAATAGCAGGCAAAAAATAAAACGGGAAAAGTGAAAACAAACAACCATTTAAGGCTTAGGGCAGAGAGAGAACGACTCTCCTAAGGAAGTGACGTTAGCTGACGATTTCGTCATTCCCCCGCGGTCATAGGTCATCGTGGACGGGATAGTTTACCCCCTGGTGACTAATCATGTGGGAATCATCGAACCGACACCTCCCGATGATGAGGAAGTGTTTATTGCTTGTACGTTAGTGAAAACATGGAAGCGCGGTAGAGTACTCATAAGGATAACGAATGTGAAAACGCAGCCCGTTAACAATTAATCCAAATAAAATTTGATACTATAAAATAATGTCAAGTCTTTAACTTTTTAGATGTTGTATCTCGAATTTATATAAGCGAAGCAGTATACGAATTCACTTTACAAATATGTTTATGAAAAGGTGAAAATTATCACTTTTTTCTTCAATGATCTTATCTTTAATCAACTTCTCCTGGAATAAGACTCTCTCCGATTGCTCGAGAGTCGCAAAAGTGTCTGCAGGTTTTAAAGGCAATTTTATATTATGTTTTTGCCAATGTTCATTTGCAAAAACTGCCAACAGACAACGAGTCGAATTTTTCCCAACGAATATTGATTGGTTCATCCGACTGTGCTCTTCTTTGGGAGTTGCGGTAATTTTCCACATGGAAAACACCGCTTTTTACTGAATTTATGTAGCCATAGATATGCACTGGTATGTAAGCGTATTGACTCTTAAAAGTCATGAGAAGATTGAGATCAGTGACGAAACAATCTTCCCTCACAAATATCTCAGTGCTAAAAAAATGAAAATGGTTTCTTGCTGTCTGCAAATACGCGAGAAGATTGTTTTTATGTTTATACTCAGATAGAGATGTGTAATTTAAAGATCTGATTCTACATCTGTGGTTTGAGTTAATGCCGAAATAATTCGACTTATCTGAAAACCTTTATTCGTTTCTTTACAGACAAGAATGGATTTTTCTTTTTCTTTAGTAAACAAATTGAGTTTGAATATTTTATTAATTAATTTCTGTTTGCGTACGGCTAAGAATCTTATTTTTTCAAGAAACGGTTGTAATTCTTCTCGATATTTTTGTTTATTTGCGTTTTCATTCATTTGAACAAATGACTTTCCCATCTCTCCTTTGCACTTCTTTTCTATCCAGAAGACTTCAAACTCTTTGGAACTACGACAGTAGACAGGATAGTGTCTCGTCCAATATACAGGTATGAGCGAAGTGGATTGCGCACACATTTTTCTTAAACAACTTTGCCAATTCACAAATTTTCATTTTTTTTATCGAAGTTTTTAATAAGGTTAACTTTACATTTCAAAGATAAAGTTTTTCTTTTCTTGTTTGATGCAGAAGAATTAGTTCTACTTCGTTTGGATGACATAGTGGGGTCTCTCGAGTCTCCGTAGATATAACAAACACAGAAATAAATAACACCAAATAAATTGTAGCTATGTGTCGATTCCGTGCGACACATCCAAACGTGTAAGCTGAACAATACTGTGGGGGAGTGGGTAATTGAGAGTTGCGTGGCGCTCAAACAAAAGACGAATCGACGAGATTTGAAAGTCGCGTAACTCGGAACAGAGAAAGTTGAGATATTACTGTATAACCGAACTTTAATGACGTTTTCGCATGTTTTGTTTAAAATTGTAATCGAGTATTTTGTGCTCAAGTCATACAACTATAAACTGTTGTTCAAACACTTTAACTGAGGATTATTTGTAAGCAAATAGCTGCAAGATAAATACGAAATATATTTATGAGATTGGGAAAATTTTTACTTTGTTATTTTAAAATACAATATATTAAGATTATCTCGCTTAACAACTAGAGCGACAACTTCTGTCGGGTATAGAAATTTCAGAATCCTCGAATCTTCTCGACGTTCTACTATTGACTCCAACTGCTTATTGCGAATTTTATCCAAATTAGAAGAAGAAATAAATATGTTATCCCTGTAGGTAGACATGATTTCGATTGTCTCTAAATCCATAATGTAGGTAGCTGGAATTAAATACTGTAATAATTTTTTTTTACCGTCTTTTCACAAACAAAGATATTTTATACAATTCCTTTGCGGATTTGGTCAGTGGAAACAGCCAGGTAAAAACGGACGAGGCTCGACATATTCGAGACAGACCACTCGTAAAAAATTTTTGGGGTTACTCACTTAGATTTGATCGCAGGTTTTCTAGGGCAGTTGCTCGAATTTTAGTTACTTGGAATTGCTGTCCGTCTAGCAGCAGAAAGTAGCTAAAAGAAATCAAATTATGAAGATGAGTCAATGGCAGAGGCGCGCATACACTTGGGCCCTTAAAGCTCGTAAATTTCTTTTTGTTGTTGGGTTGCACTTTTTTTAATTCTTAATATATGTGAGATTCTGAACACCCCCTGTAATTAATTAAAAGTTTAAATGAAATAACACATTTTTTTGAAGTAATATTTTATTGATTTTGATGGAAAAAGTTTAGATTCTAAAACGAAGGGAGCTGGTAAAATACTGTTAAGTTCTTAAGGTGTATAGAACTGTAATCGTACATCGCCGTATTCTTATATAACAAAGAAACGGTTATAACGGTCGGACTGGACACCGGTCACGTCCTGCTCATCTGACTGACCCGAAGAAAAGACATCCTCGAATCTCGCGCCCACACGTAGGTGTAACCTCATCGGTTCCAGATTAAACCCCGGTCGTTAGGTTTTCACACGTGGTAAACACCTGACCCAACAAATACACTTCTTTCAACGAAAGTCAAATATTTCTGTTCTTTTACCTTATCTTCGAAAATTTTGAGTCACACAACGCACAGTCACCCCCTTTTGTAATTTCCCATTTATCCTGCTCATGTGGGAAAATGCGAGGTCCTAATTGGAAGAAATTCTAGAGAAACGAGAATTGTTTTGAATTATACGAAAAGTACGCCACCGATTCTCAAGGCAGACAGACGTATTTTAATTTAGTATCTCTACACAGCCAACGCCCTTAGCCAAGAATGTCTAGAAATTCAAAATGAGAAACTGCATTATAAAGTGCCGCTAAACCATTTCAATAGATAAGAAAGGAAGACCTTGCGAAAATCGAAAAATTGAAGACCTTTTATGTCCATTCAAATAACAATCAGTATAAGTATTCGCGTGATAGTCAGCGACGATTGACTATCTGGTGTCGGGAAATCCTGACGAGGAGAAGAGTGATCTCGAGATTATCTCTCTTTGCCCTATTCAACTTATAAGCCCTCCTAAAAATAGTGAGCCAATCTAACGATTGTAGGTCAGTAAATCACATAAAAAGATTCTATGCCCTTGGCTTCTCACATATAGCCTAAAGGATTCATTTTATTTTTAAATTAGTTGCTCATTTTTGTCACAGAAAATGTTTTCATTGATGACAAAATAAAAATTATTGTTAATAACCGAAAATTAGTTTTAACGGGTGGCGATTGTTCTATTTAGACCGAGATACCACTCTATTTGATTCACGCGATTTTCACATACGGGGAAGTATCGATTAATTAACCATTAGTCAAGAATTCCTGTATTATAATATATACAGTCAAACATCGGGTTTCGAAGTTAACTCGTACCTGAAGGTTGTTCAAAAACTGATTTCTTTTAAATATTATAAAAAAAAAATTCCATAACAAGCAATATAAAGTGGATTAATCCGTTTCCTATGTCCAAAACGAAAACTTATTTCTACTTTTTTAATTGCATTTCACGCAAACATTTCAAATATTCTTTTCGAATAAAATTACATCTGTCTCACTATGCAAAACGTCACCGGAAAAGAGTTCCGTAGCGTTTTGCATAGTGAGGCTGATGAACAGCCTTTAATAAAAGGTCGACACTGCCGTTTAATAAACTGTAATTTTCCTGAGGGGTGAAAAAGCACATAAAAAACTCGTTATTACGTAGTCTTAAAGTGTATATTAATTTTATATTATCTGAATTTTAAAGTAATTTAAACTAGAATTTGAATCCCTTCATCTCCCCATCTCCGTGACCATTAATTATCAAGATCTAACAGCATCAATTCACCTAAAAAAAGCTCCCTGCCAAGTTTCAGAGACTTTCGAGAAAAAGCGCAAAAGTTACTGACAGCTTCGAAGATAATGAACATCCATACAAACAACAATAACTCCCCGAATTATTTTTTGTATTTCACGACGTTTCAAGGCGTCCTACGTCCAACAATCTATAAACTACGGGGCCATTTTTTGACCGATCGTCATATTTCTGTCTGTTATATATAAAAACCAGAAAAGTATAAAGTAATCTTCGCAAAAACATCGTTACAGTCTGCCTCTTTGTACGCGTGACCTTCTTTAGATATATATATATATTTCTTTATACACTAAACGTATCTATTAGATTATATTAATTTTTATTAATTATATCACGACGACAACTAGTTCAAACAATGAAGATTGGAACGTTGAGGAGTCCGTAAGTAGTCCTATCCTTTCCAGTTTATAACGCTTTTTATATCGATAGACACCAAATAATTGCTCTCAAGTTATATTATTTATCATAAGTAATCAAAATTTTAAAAAGTAGTTGTACAGTAATCGTATAGTGACGCGATTTATTATTGGTCACGAGTAGAAGATGACAGTGCATTCTAACTTCATCGGTCGCAAAAGTATGCTGATTGGCTGGTTTATGGAAAACGTCACGATTGAAATTACCAATAGTGAATAAGGGTGAACCCTATATATATAAGTACAGTACAAATGTTATTATTTAGTTTCTCTTCGTCACCGTTCCGAGTCAGATAAAGGAAACGTTTGGTAAGTACTGTAAATATTCTAAGGACCGTGAATTTCATATTAATGTTAGAAGTGAACGCGAACGTATCTGATAATTAAATATAAGATTATTCGAATCTTTGTTTTATATCTAAGTCGTTATATTTCCAATGCTTCCATGTTAACACTGTACTCTTAAGCCTTGTACTCGCATTCGGTAACAGACGACCGAAACCGTCGACGGAACGGCAAAATGTCGTCTCTTTTGCCATCGAAGCCGACGAAATACAAAGTTCATTAATTAGATCAATAGGAAGGCCGTATAGCAATGTCGTCACAAAGATCACGTGGGACGATAGCAATCGAACAATGGCTGTCGGCAAGCTAAAAACCTTTATTTGTACGCTAATACGCTAATATATTTTATTTATACGCTACAATAATATCCAATTACAATATTAATATCAAATAGACTTACATACTGCGTAAAGTATTGGGATTTGAGTAATCGTAATTCGGTAACGAAAGTATTCGATATTCCTAACTTTCGACGATTTAGAATAATTTTCCTATCCAAATTATTCGTTTATCAAATTCTTTTATTTGCGATAAGATCGAAGGCAAACTTAAAAACTTTAATTGATATAACAAAGCAATCCCGGTAGACGCCATTTTCGACTACTGCCACGTGGCCTACATACTGTACTAGCTTGCTCATATTTACGTCTGTCAGACAATACGTTTAAATTATAGGGTAATTTTCGCATGTGAGCACACGCGATACGGAAAGACAACCGTATTCCTCGACTTTTTCTGTCGTCTGTTGCAGCATGTGAGTACCAGGCTTTACATTTATTTCTGTAGAATTAGCAACCTCAATATTACAGATACTCAAACGGGCAGTCGATAAATACGATTGACGAGAGTAAGAGGACAAACTTGTCTTGATTTATGTTCATTAAAACTGTTTTCTTAATTACTACGTTTCTATTTAATTATTTTTGTTTCGCTATCTTGTATTAGTTTAGAAACGAATCTACGGGCCTCCATGTAGAAAAAATTTATTGTAAAAAATGTAAAATTAACAGTAGTAAACTGTTACTTCTCTCGTGTAAATTATACAGTATTAAATATTAACAATTTGTTTTCATTCACAGAAAATGGTCAAAATACAAAAAAAGTCTTATCGACAAAGAACAGAATTATGTCAAATATCTGAATGCGGATCGAAATTATTAACAGAGTTGCCAGAAATAATTTATTATATATTTGAATACCTGGAAGATGCCGAATTAGACGTATGCAGAGAAGTTTGTACAAGGTGGAGAGACGTTGTGGACAGAATCATGTATCACAAAGTATCAATTATCAAAAGGGTAATTATTTTATTAATCGTGTGCCGTGACATTATAATTCCTATGTAAATAGGATTGTGGAAATTTACTATTTAATAAAGTAAAAATTACATTATAAATACTAAACACATTTTCAATGTTCGCCATGTCCAATCACCAGGAATAAATATTTTATTTGCAGAGACGATCTCTCTTTGTAGGCTACTCATCACAAATATGTAAAACAGTCTGAAATGTCCAAAGGTGACAATCCCAACACAATTAATAAGTTAATATTTCTTTTTTTGTCTCTGCAAAGGGAAATAGTTGTTTCTGGTGATTGGACATGGCAAACATTGAAAATGTCTTTAGTATTTATAATGTAATTTTTACTTTAACATTAATTACTATTTAATAATGTTCAAAATGCCAACATCAATTTGAAATAATAATTTACAATTTTCATTATATACTTGGAAAATATTACAATGCAGTAATTGTTACAGCAGTTTTCAATTATATTTTTAGGTAACTCTAAAATAATACGCATTTCACATTAAATATACTAATCACTTTATTCCTTAAAATAGTGTTGCAATTGTCCTAATTATTCTTACATAATTAAACAGGAAATTCCAGCTAATTTAGTAGACACCGTAAGCTACGACTCGGAGAAACTACGTCCTTATCTTCGTTTGAACGACAACTTCCAGTACAATTGGTTCTTCGGCGAACACGTACCTCAACGTTCAATGTTTTGTCCAAACATAAACGATGACAATGAAGGAACTTTTTTTAAAGTTGATGGAATCACATAGTAAGATTTTTATTTTAAATTCAAGCATTTATTCCAAATAATGTAATAATTTATACCATGTGTTAAATTTTTCACATAATACGTAGCCTTTCCCAGCGCAGACGTGAATAATATAGACATTCAGGAAATAGAAACGGAAGAAGTAGTGTGTCATTCCCCATCTCTGAAACATTCATTCGCAGAAGAAACAACGAAAATAATAGTATCAATATTTCCAATTATCGAAGGCTTCACTATTTTTAGCTATCCATTTAAACTAAGTGAAGATGACCCCATATTTCATGAAACTTATGTTGAAAAGAAGAACGAACGCTTGAAACGTCTGTGTGATAGAGTTAACATACCGTTTAAAGAAACGAAGTGTGCCATATCCTACATAGATTTCTACAAGGAAATATACTCGTATAATTCAACCAGTAAGCACTCAATCGAAACACCTGTAGAAAGGTTAATTATATTTTACAGAGAGAGGGTAAATGCTCTTTCTCTTTACATCCAATGCGGACTAACCGACCGTAAGTCTGTCACAGAAAAATTACAGAAGGTGAAATGGGTCCATCCAGGAGTAACACAGAAGAAGTGTTTTGTGTACATTTTTAATGCTGGGTGCAATTTTTGTGTGAAACCAACAACTGGAGCTTTCAAGGAAGCATTTACTTCTGTCAATTATATTAGTTTTCACGCTTTACCCAGTTTCTTTCGTAAATAACCATTTTCTTGATGGCGACGAGGATTGTTCAGATGATACGTGGATAGGTTTATTTGTTTTTATTTGGTAGACATAAATACAGTGTCGTAAAGTAAATAATTCTGCTGGAATTGGAAGTAAAAGCTGAGTATCACTTGGGTGTCTTTCAGTATTTTCTTCTAATATTGCATACGCTTATATTGAGCAAGAAAATTACTAAGTTATGTGAAAGAGTAAATATATAAAAGGTCGATTTTGACTAGAAAAAAATTGCATGTTGTGTTTTGTTGTTTTCTAAAGTTAATGTATTTCTTGAACTTGAGATGAAATTTCGTAAAATGTATAAGTAATTTATAAAATAAAAAAAAAGAAGTGAATTGTTATGGAATGATTAAAGTTTACTTTGACTATATAATCGTTTATCTAGAATATGTATTCTCGTTTTTCTTAAATTTTCAGGGCTCTGCACTTTTAAAAAATGGCTAATTTACTTCGATCACTTGTCAACGAAAAATTAATCATACATGATAATATATGGTACTGGTGGCGAATTATCGAAAAATTTTATAGAAGAAAAACAATAAATTATTTCTAGAGGGACACATGATTACCTCCGACACACGACTCCGACTGCACAGCCCTGGTTGAAATTGTCCTAATTATTCTGACATAATTAAACAGGAAATTTTAGCTAATTTAGTAGACTCCGTAACCTTCGACTCGAAGAAACTACGTCCTTATCTTCGTTTCAACGACAACTTTCAATACAATTGGTTCTTCGGCTCACATGTACCTCGACGTTCAATGTTTTGTCCAAACATAAATGATGATAATGAAAGAATTCACGTGTTTTACTCTCAGTTGTTGGAATCACAGAGTAAGTTTTTTCTAATTTTGAGCATTTATTCAAATAATGTAATAATTTATATGATATGTTAAATTACTCACACAGAATACGTAGCCTTTCCCAGCGCACATGTGAATGATATTGACATTCCGGAAGTAGAAACGGAAGACATAGAGTGTCGTTTCCCATTTTTCAATTTTCCATCCACAGAAGGGAAAACGGAAATAAAATTATGAATATTTCCAGTTATTGAAGGCTTCAATATTTTTAGTTATCCATTTAAACTAAGTGAGAGTGACTCCATATTTTTTTAAACATCAGCTAAAAAGAGGACGAATCGCTTGAAAAACCTGTGCCACAGAGTAAACATACTGTTTGAAGATACGAAGTGTGTCATAGCCTACATAGATTACTAGTTGAATTATAATTTTCTTGTAGAAATCACTCAACCGAAACACCTGTAGAAATCTTTTTCCTGCTTCTAACACAATAAAGTGCTATAAATTAAGACACTTGGCGGTTTTTCTCATCCTTATTTAGTTGAGACGTGTGAAAAAATTACACATTTCGGGCTCATAAGTTCCTCCTCAGCCAACTAAAATATTAAAAAAGAATACAACACATATATAGAAAAATTACACAAGTTTTGTAGAATTTATCAAAATTATCATACCTTGGATACAACTATTACTATAGTGGTACACAATTGATTATACTTTCCACTCATAAATCAGTTTTAGAAAATCCTTACTTCCTTCGATACGCATTTACAGCATAATATAAATTTACATATCTGACACCTATTGGAATTTTTACAGTATATATGATTGTTAATTTATTAAACATTTTAATATTTAATATTATAAATTATTACATGGATCACAATAATAATACAATATCTTGGAGTTGATAAACAATATTATCAATTAATATAAATTTGCATATTATCTGACACCTATTACAATTTTACACTTGTAAACTATTGTTAATTTATTTAACAGTTCAATATTTATTATTAAAAATTAGCACATTGATTACAATAATAACACGATTTGAAAGCTGGAATACAATTAAGATAAAATTTTCAACCAATTTTCGCTTATAGAAATGCTAGGATTTTTATTTATACTATTTTGATTTTTGATTATTTCTATACTTTCTTTAAATTTTCTTCTATATGTATCTTTATCTCTACGTAAAATATTATTTTTATCTGTATTACAATTATTTAAAAGGCAGTGTTCGTGAAATGCAGAATTTAGTCTTCGATATTTCAAATCGGCTATATGTTCTTGTGTTAGAAGCAGAAACGAATTTCTAAGCACGGTTTCATATTATTAAAAGAAAACCTGTAGAAATGTTTATTATATTTTACGGAGAGAAGGTAAATGCTCTTTGTCTTTACATCAAAGCGAAATATCCGACCGTAAGTCTGCCAGAAAAAAATTAGAGAAGGTGAAATGCTTTTACTCCAGAATAACGCGGAAGTGTTTTGTGCACTTTTCAATTCTGTGTGTAATATATGTGTCTAACCAACAATACGAGTTTTCAAGGAAGTATTCATTTTCTTCCGTTAACCATGTCATTTTTTACTGTTTACCCAGTTTCATATCAATTAACCCTCTAGAAAATAACCATTTTCTTAGTGACGACGAGGTGTGTTCAAATGACTGGTGTATAGCTATATTTGTTTGTATTTGGTGGACATGAATACAGTGTTGTAAAGTAAATAATTCTGCTGGAATTGGAAGTTAAAGCTGAGTTTCACTTGGATGTCTTGCAGTATTTTTTTTCAATATTGCATACGCTTATATTCAGAAAGAAAATTACTAATTTATATGAAAGATTAAACCATGAAAAAGTGATTTTGACTAAAATAAAAATTGCAGGTTGAGTTTTTTTATTTACTAAAGTTAATGTATTTGTACAATTAACTTATAAAACACTAAAAGTAGTGAATTGTTATGTAGGCCTACTTATTAAAATTTACTTTGACAATATAATTGTTAATCTGGATTATGTATTCGCGTTTTTTATTAATTTTCAGGGCTACTTTATTTCAGGCCTCTTGTTTTAAGAAACCTGAGAAATTTTTAAAAAAGTAAATCGAAGTCCAAAATTTGTATTAATAAATTATAATTATTGCATGAAGAGAAAAAAATAAAAAAAAGAATATACAATACCAGCAAAGACTTAACATATAGAAACTGTAAGATGAAAATATTCACAAATTCCAGCAGATCGTTAGGACCTCAGCTGGAATGAAAAACGTTCTTTTAAGCATAATTCCAAACAAAAACGAATCTTGTTCTTTCCGATTAATTAAAATTAATAGAATTAAATTATACAGAGAAAAAAGTCATTATAACGTGAAATTCTGAATATTTCGAGCTAAAATATTCTTAAAATTACAAAAAAAAAATTACTTAAAAATTAAATATAATATTTCGATAAATTTTTATCAAAGCTAAAAATCAAAGAGAACATCAAACAAATGTATTATTTGTTGACAGTCAGCTCCTGAGCTCTTTATCTTCCATGACTAAAGGGCTGACTAACCCAAACAGACTCATCGTGACATTCAGTCAGATGATCTTAAGTCAACATCCATTGGATGAGAAAAAGAGTATAAAAGAGGGATACGCGCCAAAATCCGGGCACATCATTAGGTATCCTATAGTTATTAATTTTGTGCCATACACCCGGAAATTCAAACTTCCTCTCACCAAATAGAATTAGGAAAAGTCAAGTTATTTCAGAGGTAATATAATATCGTTTATAAACTTTCTCTCTTATTTCCAATATTTCGGATTATTATATTGCAACGCTCTTCACTCTAAAAAAATATTTAGTTATTTTAGTTGTAATCAGTTTTCCTTTTTGTTGTTAAAATTTTTGTTGTTTTTTTTCTTTTAAGTATCTTTATATAAAAGTTTTTATTTTTTCACTTGGACACCAGATAAAGTTGGATTTTTCGGCAACTACGAAATTTCTTGTCAGGTATATTTAAGACTTCATGAAATTTTATTATATAGTTTCAATTTTTTACTTTTGTTCAAACGGCTGTAAATATCGGAAAAATTATTGCTTCCGGTCTTTAAAAATAAAGTGTACAAAACTTTTCTGGACAAAGAAATCGACCAACAAACGAAATGTACAAACCATTTGTTAAAATTCAGAACGAAACAATTGAAAACATTTTATCTTTTATTTGATTTGTTCGCTTGTCCTGTGATTCAAAATATGCTTGCAGCTAAATGATATACTATTACCTTTTTGATGGTGATAACTTGAACTTTCTGTAACGTAGAAAATTAATTGAATAACTTAAAAGAGTAAAATCTTTTCTTCACGTATAAATAATTGAATATTTATTGATTTACTTTGAACTTTCTGAATAGTAAAGATTGTTCATTAATAATTGTAAATTGTAAATAGAACACCCACAAATAGAGGTTATAATTATGCCATTCCCAATACTTTACGCAGTAAGTAAGTATATTTGAGACAAATATTTAAATCGGATGGTAATATAGCGTATAAGTAAAATATATTAGATATTGGTGTACAATCCTATCGTCACACGTGATATTTATGACGACATTGCTAAACGGCTTTCCTATTGGTCTAATTTTTGCTGTTCCGCTTTCTGCCACGGCGAAACTCGAAACTTTTCAACTTCGTATTCCGTCGGCTTCGACTGCAAAAGTGACGTCATTTTGACTTTCTGTCGGCGGTTTCTGTCGCCGAATGTGAGTACAAGGCTTAAGTCTAAACTTCAATCAACTTAAAATTTTCACCTTTCGTATGTATATATTGCCCTATACATTTATTATATTCCACTAGAAAATCTACTTAGTTGCTTTTTTAACAATTATATTGTTTTGACAGTTAATTAAATATTAAGAACAACACATTATTAATTCCAAAATTAATTGTTCTTTGTAGAAAAATTTCAAAATGAATAACGAAGATGCATTGACAGAGACATCTTCAGGATCTGAAGAAATCTCATCTCGTGTGTTGGAAACACCTGAAGTTGTACTACAGACGTTTAAATATTTAGACGATCAGGACTTACAACAGTATGGCCAAGTGTGTAGTTTATGGAAAAATGTTACGGAAGACATCCTATATAATGAAATAGCAATCTTTCGTAAGGTAATTATGTATTTAATTTTTATACATCTAATTAGCTGCAAGGACCCGCTTCGCTGGGCAAAAAGTAACGATAGTGAAAATTAAGATATTTACATTATAGCCAATCTTACCCGTTTTTACAGAATGCAAAAATTAGGTCTCCCGTTTCCGGAGTAATTAGAAAATTTTTACGTTTAGTCAAACGAACTATTTTCAACATTTCTGGAACGTTTACAATCGTTCTATAATCGAACCAATATTCGAATTTTTATGTTCGAATTTAATTCGAACAAATTCGAACAAAACATTCGAAATAGAAAGCCACTTTCAACCACTTTCAGCCCCATATCTCCCGCACCCTTATAGCTATCGAGACGCAACTTCCCTGTTGAACGAATGGAGACTTGGCGCTACTACCACATACAAACACTATTCATGTGTGATGTGTAGTTTCGACGGAAAAGTGAAATATAAGGACACACACGTCTATTTAGGTTAATGTTACCCTAGGTATCGAACATGGCGTCGGTCGCCAACTCGGTCGGCGCTTCCGGTCGCCATCTTGTTTGCGAACTCGGCGGC
>NW_019384864.1:592229-602342 GCF_000671375.1 Centruroides sculpturatus
ATATATATATAATTTAATATTACGCATTATTTTTACTTAAATATATATATAGGCTATATTTAAGTAAAAATAATGCGTAATATTTTTTTTTTTTTACTTACGTTGGTATGCTTCTCTCTCTCTCTCTCTCTTTTTTCCCCCCTACTTTTTGCGTGATGTCTCGTTTTTCCTTTTTCCCCTTTTTGTTCCGCCGCGTTTTCTCTTTTTTCTTACTTTTATTAACGGGAGCGGCGGGCACGGTCTCGGGCTTTTTCCATAATGGTAATCTTCCGGATCCGGGTTTATGTTATTCTTAAATGTTGCGCAAAAATGTAAAAACGTTCGCCTGGTTTTTTTGAGGCCAATCGTTGTATTTTTTTACATGAAACTATACATGTACGAATCCGATAGATCTTCCGTGTAATGTTTCGGTACGTTTTTCTCGTTTTTCAAATATACCCATAATCTCTCTATGTTTCGGGTATGAACCCCGTTTTCGGGTTCACAAAACTCTCCGAATGATTAACCATGTTGAAGGCGATTTATATGCCTTCCGGGTCGTCTATATGGTTGTACCCCTTCCATTCGTCCGTAAAAACGGCATTTTTGACATCTCGTTGCACAGGATTTCCTATCGTCGCGATAAACGACTTTGTGCAAGGTTTCGAACATTTCGAGCACACTTATCGGCAAAGTGCCGTAATCCTAGTTTTACGCAAATTTTCGAGCCCTTCGTCGATTC
The DNA here is from genome assembly GCF_000671375.1 of Centruroides sculpturatus. Taxonomy (NCBI): domain Eukaryota; kingdom Metazoa; phylum Arthropoda; class Arachnida; order Scorpiones; family Buthidae; genus Centruroides; species Centruroides sculpturatus. Next base: position 592,951 of record NW_019384864.1, read on the forward strand.
CGGGATCCAGACTCAATTCGAAATAGTTACTTTCGAGAAGACGGAAAAAGTCCCGGGAGGTACATCCCTGCCAAAACTCTCTCCGGAGGCAACGTCCAAATTAGGGTTTCTCATTTCCTGGTCTTTTGCTTGTCCCGGGATCCCGGGATAAAAGTGAACTGTTTCCCGGGATCCCGGGAAATCCCGGGATAGAATTAATTATTTTTAAGGTATACAAAATATCTTGAAATCAAATGATATAATTATTTTCCATTTTTTAAAGTAATTTTAAAGTTCTGTAACCTCCAAAATCATATTAATAATGCTGTGTAAGGTCTATAGGCCTATAATAAAAATTACCTTTAAATAACGTAGAAATTTTCACAAATAGAAAAAAATTAATTAAAGTTTGCTGGAAACTGCATACAACAACAACAAAAAAAAATTTTTGAATTGAGTTAAAAATTAAAAAAATGAACTTCTAATTTAGAAGGTAATTTTCGTTTTTTAAATAAAATATAATACAAAATATTGCAAACTTTTATAAGATTTTAAAAAGCAAAGATGGTCAATACTCCGATAACTCACTCTAATTCTTATTTTAGTAATGAAAAGTCTTGCCACCGAGAATGCCCTTTCCGATTCAATTGATGTGATTGGAATAGTGTTTAATGCATTTAAGAGAAGACAGATATTATGTGTTTTTTCACCTGTAGCCTGGAAGATTTCGAGTTCGTTTTCGAGATTGTAGTACTTCTTTCGCTCTCTAGTATTCTTGATTTGTCTACCTTGGCTGCTTTAATAGCGGCATCAAGCTTAGAGCTCGATAATTCGGCAATTCATTTGGCTTTAATAATCAGGTTTATGAAGAAAAACTTCATACTTGCAGACTTTGTACTCGTTTGTATCCTTGCCCAATTTGCACAATCTGGCGTCAGGCATTTATTGAAGCTACTGGGCATGGTTAAAACTCAAGACAGCGTAAGCACAATTATTCCAGATATTACAGGTTCCGACAAGTAAAGAATTTTTATAGTCCTGCCACAAATAAGCTATATATTGATTATTGACCATTTGTGACATGCTATAACGAGCAAAAATTTAAAAAAAATAATAGGTAGGTTTAAAATTAATAAATACAAATGTATTCTGGCAGTGAATGAGTTAATTATGCTTTCTATTTGCAAAACTCCTCAACCTTAACACAAAATAAGAAAAAAAGTGAATTTTTAAGAAATTTGCGGGATTTCCCGGGATAAGAAAAATTTCCCGGGATATTTCCTGGGTTAAAAAAACAACCGGGATCCCGGAATTCCGTTTGAGAAACCCTAGTCCAAATCACTCATTCGGAAGAAAAATAACGAATGGGGGAAAAAACGAAAAAACGCCTTCGATTTAAAAGAAATAAAAACGAATTTCTGTAAAAAACCGACCTTCTTCTTCTTCGTCGTCGTCGTCGTCACGCAAATCAAACTTTCGCACGCGCACAAGCCCCTCGTCCGTTTAGCGGAGTTAATTTGCATAACCAGCCGCGTTAAAATTTAGCGCTCTCTATCGCAAACGTCACTCGGTATTCCGATACGAGATAACCGAAAATGCCGCCATCTCGATACCTAGGGTAACATTAACCCTTTAATTATATCAATAAAATTAATTATATGCCTAGTTTACAAAAAATGTTAATGTAATTCGAAGAAAATGGTATAAGATATACGTTCCATATATTGTACTAAAATATTATGAGAGTATCGATCATTGTACAGGTTTGCATGAGAATGTGTAAAATGAGAGTTGAATAGTGCAAACATATTTAATAATTCATTTAAACATGCATAGGCGATCTAGACTGAAATTTAAACTGTTTATTTGTACATAAATACAGTTACCACTCGATACAGTAAATAGCGTTGTTAATTTTTGCTAGTCATCATGCATACAGTTAATTCAATGGTAAATTTCCATCCAAAGTAATTTGCTAATTACAAAATTCGCAATTTTCCATTTTCGGAAAAGTTATTCTGATAAACATATCACACATTGTCATATTACCTTGATAACCACAATGCTAACAATTAATTATTCCATGTCAATTTCACACAAATAGAAATCACATACTAAAAATCACTTTATTCCAAAAAAATGTGCATAGGCATTACCACACTACAATAAAGATCCATACACGCAAACAGACAAACTAAAAAGTAACAGCTCATATTTAATATTAACAAAGAAATACGTGTTAAAATTGCTGTATTTCTTGTTTTTTTTTTCTATTTTAACTATACAGCAATTTGAACAATAAACATATTCTTGGTGTGATAAATATAAAAATAAAATGAACTATGTTTGATTAATTTGTCATTTTTTAACAGAAAATACCAATTACGATACTGAACACATTAGCGGACAATTCTGAAACACTACGCTCTATCATCGGATGTTGTGATAACTTTCAGTACTTATGGTTTCATTTGGAACCATTTAATCTTTGCGTGAAACCATCTTGTCCCAGACTATTAACTAGACCAACAGAAGATGAATTACTCCATGCACGTGACTTCGTCCATAAAAGTAAGAACAGTAGATACTTGCATTTTTCAAAACTATTGCTTTTATGATGACCAATATTCATGTTTAACCATTTATTCAATTATAGGAGGAAACGTTCAACTACAGTTTAATGTTCACTCACCAATAGAAGACGAAATTGAACTAAATATTGCAATGTTTCCATCAGTTCCAGGCTTTAGTATTCGTCATTTTTCATTTTCTTTCAATGATAGCTGTAGAATTCATCGGGAAAAAATGTCATATGTATCGAAGATACTCAAGATTCCAGAAGAGAATCTGAAGTGCGTCATTGGATTTGCAGATTTTGGGATCGCTTACCATGACGACGGGAAGGGTGCATACATTGGTTACTCGCTTGATAAAATTATAACAAGGGGCATTGCTTTCTATGGTGAGAGAGTTCAAGCAGCTTGTATACGTATCGACCACACTTATTCTAGTGTCAAAGAAAAGTTAGAGAGACTAAAACATTCGATACCGAAAATAGCGCAAGAGAAATGTTTCGCATACATTTTTTTATGGTATAGATGGAAGAAAGGCAGAAATGAAATACCGGAAGCGTTCAAATCGGAATTTCCTTTCGTTACCTTTGTTGTTCATCACTATTTTCCTTCATTTGTAGTGTGCAATGCACCCAAAAATTACAATTACGATTGTGAGGAATATTTACCACATAGAGAATTTGCATATATAGTTTTTGTATGGTACAATTGAGAATGAAATGAAAAAATGCCATATTTTTCGTCTCGAAGAAAAATAAATAATGTTGCAAAATTGTACATTCTTTTGTATTGAACTAAATTATGTTTTAACATTTGTTCACTATGTAAGCATGAATTCGACAAAACAAACGGTTTTTCTCTTGTAAAACACTTGTTCTTTATTTGCCTCCTTTACCGCAGCCCACATACGCGGTTTTCCTTTGGGTCATTCTGACGCGAGATTAATCGTACTCCCCTTTTATTCGGCAATCTTACACTGGCCTCAGAATTCGAATTTTTGGCCCAATCTACACCAGAGCCAACCTTTCACTGGTGTCAGATGCTCGGGGTAATATGTTCCACAACATTTGAGTAAGCCGACGAAAAGTTTCTCTAGAAAGAGGGTTGAACGATGGAGGCTGATGCGAGTGTTTTGACGTGACCTCGGGACAGTGGCAGTAGCGGCGCTTTCTCCCCTTTCTCCGAGTTCAGAGGAATGATCCTGATATTTTCGGGCAAAACGGGAAGGGTGTCCTATTTCTTCGACACATTGAAAAAAATCGCGAGTTGGGCGGGATGGACGCCTCGCCAGTGTCTGAACATTGCCAAGTGCAAGCTCACGGGCGTGGCCCGAGACTTCGCGTGGCGCGACCTGTAGATAAAATGTGTGACGGACTTGGATACCTTTCATAGACCCACCAGTGGCCGAGTGATCTCCGTCGCCGCTCATAGCGGTGGTGACCGGACCCCAAACACTGGGAAATTCGATCGTGTGCTCGTGCCGCAATAGGACAGGCTGGCTGCTTGGAGTTTTCCCGGTATTCTCCTTGCCAATAACGACTAAATAGAAGGCCAGTTTCCCATGAAAGTCCTGTCGGAAGGCATTCTTTCCTGCGCGCATATTTAGGCCGTTCGAATACGGCTGGCTCATCGGTCGCACAGCGATCAATAACAAACGTCAATCGTAGAAAGAGCCTATAGAGCTATACTCTTCATTTTACCTGAGAAGTAGAAGAAAGAAAGAAGAAGATACCTTTCATAAGCTAATAATTCAATGATTTCATCGGAAGCCGTACTATATCAAGGTAGAAAAATTCCATGCGTGTACCCAGAAGAGAGATGAAAAGGTTCAGGAGTTCGCGGTCTGTTTGCAGACTCTCGCCAGCGCAACGGCCCTAGATCACACGGGCGCAAACGAACAGGAGAGTGCAGTTATCAAACGCTGTCAACAGCGAGAACTGGACGAAACATTGCGTGTCCAATTCTTGCATGGCCAAACTGATAGACTAAAAAGACAGGTTACGACGCACTATACGGCGACCTGCGCCTAAGCGCTTAAAAAATAGCGATCCGCGAGGAGACAATAGATTAACTGGCAGGAAAAACGCGGAGTTTAGTCGCCAATGTAGGCGATACCGTAGATAATCGTGATGCTCAGTCAGAGGAGGCCAATTCGCGGAGAGAATCGGCTCTCGACACAAAAATCGCGCAGCTTTCAAAGCAATTAGCGACATTAGGGAAAAGGTTAGATTAACAGCCAGCGCCACAGCAAACAAACGATTTCCGACGAGAACCCTCGCGAACCAATCGAACCTAAGAAGCTGAAAGGGCGACTAATGGGATGCGAAATCCGCGTTATCCCCCAAGCTCGCAGCGTTGTACACCACAACAGTTTTTCTCGCGATCATCGCCCGACTTTCTGCAACGACAACCCCGCGTGCGCTACCCTTTTTACAATCAACACTCGGAACAAGGCCCAATTTACCCGTGGAGAGAGAACGAAGAACGATATTTACAAAATTTTTCGCCGAATTTGAATCCGTGGGAATACGTTTCATTACCACCCGAATGGTACGGAATAAACGTTCCGTTGCCATATCAGGGAAGGTGGAAAGCGAAGCGCGACACTTTCGAATGGGTAATCCCCACACGAAATGTATGGAACTCCGTTCAAACTAATCAGTCAGGACAAACACCCTTTTATCAGTATTAGCTATTGAATAAACATTTTATCGACTTGGAATCGGTAACTGCGACCATGAATGTCAGTGATCACTTCACATTTATACTCACGAGTGAATTTCCCTCAAGTTGTATTTTTGCATATTTCGGTAAATGGCATATTTTAAAATTTATAAAATTTAAACTTTACTAACGATGNAGTGATCACTTCACATTTATACTCACGAGTGAATTTCCCTCAAGTTGTATTTTTGCATATTTCGGTAAATGGCATATTTTAAAATTTATAAAATTTAAACTTTACTAACGATGGTCGCATCGGGTCACTTCTTTAGAAAATCTTTGCATAGTGACCGTGTGACGTTCTGTTAAACAATCAGAAATTACAATCTAACCAGCCCGTTATTTCAAAAATGTTATCGTTCATCTAATTAAGGTTGAGGAAATTTTGCAAATAGAAAGTAAATTAACTCAAAAACTGTCAGAATACGTTTGTATTTATTAATTTTAAACCTACTTATTAATTTTTTTAATGTTTGCTCGTTATGGCATGTCACAAATGGTCTATAATAAATAGGTAGCNGGAAATTTTGCAAATAGAAAGTAAATTAACTCAAAAACTGTCAGAATACGTTTGTATTTATTAATTTTAAACCTACTTATTAATTTTTTTAATGTTTGCTCGTTATGGCATGTCACAAATGGTCTATAATAAATAGGTAGCTTATTTGTGGCAGGATTTTGAAAATTCTTTACTTATCAGAATCTGTAATATCTGGAATAATTGTGCTTACGCTGTCTTAATTTTTAACCATGCCCAGTAGCTTCGATAACTGCGTAACGCCAAATTGTTCAAAGATACAAACGAGTACGAAGTTTTTCTTCGTAAACCCGATTATTAAAAGCGAACGAACTGCCGAATTATCGGGCTATAAACTTAATGTTTCGATTAAAGCAGCCGAGGTAGACAAATCAGGAATACTAGAGATCAAAAGAAGTACTACAATATCGAAAAGGAACTAGAAAACTTCCAGGCTACAGGTGAACAAGCACAACATTTCTTTTTTCTTAAATGCAATAATTAAACAGGATTCTACTGACATGAATTGAATCGGAAAGGGCATTCTCGATTGCGAAACTTTTCAATACTAGAATAAGAATTACATTGAGTGATCGGAGTATTGATCATGTTTGCTTTTTAAAATCTTAATACGAAATATTATTGTACATTTTTATATGTTTTATTTAAGAAACGAAAGTTACTTTTTAAGTTAGAAGTTTGATCTTAGTTCATTTTTTTCAAAACATTTTTTTGTTGTTGCTGTCGTTGTTGCATACAGTTTCCAGCAAACTTTAAGAAATTTTTTTCAATTTGTAAAAATTCTTACGTAATTCAAGGGTAATTTTAATATATATCTTTCACAGAATTATTAATATGATTTTGGAGGTTGCAAAACGTTTTAAATTACTTTAAAAATAAAAATAAAATTATATCACTTAATAATATTTTCTATATTTTAAAAATAAATAACTCTATCCTGGGATCTCTGGGAACAGTTCACTTTTATCCCAGAATTCCCTGGAGGGTGAAGCAAAAGACCGGAAAATGGGAAACCCTAGTAATCAACATACACAGACTACAACTAGTGAAAATATTAAATGATGTTGCCATGATAATAAATGATATTTCGGATAACCGATTTATGTACGAAAAAATAGTTTAACGTATCCGATGTTAAAATTTTAATCCGTTGCGTGTCGCTTCGCGTTGAATTTTCGTCGATGTTAAGCCTAACAAAAACTATTGTATCGTTAAAAATTATTTTTTTATTTTGTACAAACAAAATAAATATATTGAAATATATAAAAACAATAAAAAATTATACTTCAGATGTTAATTTAGTATCAAAAACGTAAAATATTTGAGTAGCCCAAGACATAGCCAAAGATTGAAGCGCCACTGCACTGGGAAAAATTTAAATTTGCCAATTGGAATTCTTTCGTATGATTGACGTTTCGGATGATTGACTTTCGGAAAATCGACGCTCTACTGTATATCATTTTCAAATATATCGGTTTCTTATATAAATTTAACTTTTCTAATTAATTCTCATATAACATTATACGTACTTACTGATGTAGTATTTATAGAAAGAGCTCAACCGCTCGAAATGAATCCAACAGTAAATAACAATGACAGAATAACTGTAAAATGTTTTCTTTCATACTCCATCCCCACAAAGAATGTTTTGTACAAAAGGTAGTAACACAAGTACAGATACTCCGTGTAATTGAGATCTCTTTCGTTTCTTCATTAATATTGTCATTATATTGCCAAATTTCTACTCTCTCAAAAGCCGCTGTTTAATACAGAACTCGTCTATTTCTATAGACATTTTAAGCAGTTTTTTCTGTAGAATATACATTATTAATATGGCTCCGAAAAACACACCTAAAGCGTGACCAAGAGTACGGAGATTATGAAGTGTATAGAACAACGAAGAGAAACGTTTCGGTAATCGTTCCGTTTTGTTTCTTTATTTCTGTCTATAAAGTATTCCTGGCATAACGGTTGCTACTACTGCTATGATAAATGATAAAAAAAAAGTACAGTAAGCTGATTCGATATAACGCGGTCTGATTAAAGCAAGACTAGAAGATGTTGACGAGCAGGATATTGAGGAGTTACAGCAGATTTCTGGTGATGGCCTTTTCAACGACGACTTTCGAGAACTGGCAGGATATGGATTTCATGTAGAACTGGAAAATAAAGATTTTGAAAACGAAGAACCGAAAAAATATTTCTACACATTTTTTAGTAAAAGTTTTGTAACGATAACCGAAATCGTTGATCAAATTGTAGAGAATGATCCAGAGATTGAGAGGAATGAAAAAGCAAAACGAAGCGTTTTCGACACGATCTTCTGTTGGCGACATTTGCTTAAGAAAAGAAAGCGACAAATGAAATTTTACGAATTTATTGCAAAAATACAAGAATTTCAGAAAAGTCACGAACGTCGTCACAAAAAATTAACTTTACATTTCTTTGTGCATATGTTTATGTGTTATTTAACATATATTATTACACAAATTAATATAAATCACTTAAACTTTGAGTAAAATATGTTTTTATTTTCTTTTTTTTGATAGAGTGTTCCCCTGAAACTTACGAACTACAGTATACCACCACCAGCCCAAGTGGCATCTAATGGACAGCTTATCTTCTGATTCAACAAGGACCCCTACCCAAATGGGACTGTAAGGAGTCCCTTTTGGGGAGGGGTCTCCAAAAAAGACTCCTTACAGCTTCCTCTTAGTCTTAAAAAAAAAGGAAGTACTAAGGGGTCCCCAAAAGGAACCCCTTACTGCTTCCTTTTTTTTCAAGTCGGCTTCATCTGTTCAACTCCTCAAGGTTTTACGCTATGAGTCTTCTCCTTCCCTGTATATACATACTCTCCCTATATTTCATTCTTATACTAACTCATTCATCATCTTTACCCCTTCCTCCCTATTTTCTTTTATGGCTATACCTATGAGTTCGGCTGTACCTTTCCTATGTATGTATGTATATACATACTGTTTTGCACGTGTATACCATAGTATTTCCAAGTGCTATCCAACAGCTCTCCTTTGAAGCTCATGTCCTCCTTTTCCACTTTCAAACCTCCAACCATTTCACCCTCCAAACTTTTCTCAAATCACTCTTCCTCCTTCCTTCACACATCTTTCTTATCTTTTAAGGCTACACCTTTGAGTACAGCCTTTTCTTTCACATGTATGTATGATAGAGTAAATAGGGATGTTAAAATCTGTTAAAATATACCTAGTTTAACGCTGTTTCGCTTAGTTAACCCTCTGGATATAAGTACTGTACTGTACGAATGGTATTACTATTTAGTTTGTCTTAGTCACCGTTCCGAGTCAGACAAATGAAACGTTTGGTAAGTACTGTAAATATTGTGAAGATACTGATTTTTATATTAATGTTAGAAGTGGATTTAACAATTTGTTTTCATTTACAGATAATGGTCAAAATAGAAAAAGAGTCTCATCAGCAAAGAACAGAATTATGTCAAATATCTGAATGCGGCTCGAATTTAATAACAGAGTCGCCAGAAATGATCTAAATACAGTATATAAAATTACGTGTCCTGACTGACTGACTGTGTCACTAACTGA
>NW_019384865.1:0-45449 GCF_000671375.1 Centruroides sculpturatus
TATATTTCATATATATTATGTGTAGATATAATGTGCTTTATAATAGTCCATACTTTTTTATTCACTCCAAATAACGTTAGGCGCCTATTTTTTGGTGCTAGACATAGGCCTATTATTCTTGTTACAACTTTCAGCATACCTAAAAATTTTGGTCAGGATTCGCCCCATAAAGACATGTTCGGTCTTAACACAAACTTTTGAACTATTTAAATAATAACTTTGATTACAACTCAATAATAAATTCCTGGGTAAATGATTATTGCATATTATGTATTTACAAAATAAAAAAAATCACTAATTATTCTTTTTAAGACTTCTCGCCCATTTTTATTTTTACTTTTATTTTCCTTCGGGTACTGCTGTGCTTAACCACGTGTTTAACCTACTCTACGTGCTTAACCATGTAGAGTAGGCTACAGAGGATACAATGAAGTACAATGAGTTAAAAAATCAGAAGCAGAGATAAAAATAAGAAAGTAAATGCATTGAAATCAAGGATACACGAGTTATTAAATACAACCCGACAATACAGTACCTACATAACACTAATTGGATATAGTGGTATATTAACACTAATTGGATATAAATCGAATATTTGTATTCATTCTCTTTATTGCGTTAATAAAATATGCACTTCGATTTACATAAGACAACCAGGAAGAGAGCAATTCGTGCTTTCTTGGGCATTTAATGGCACAAATACTGTATGGAATAAACCACGTTTCGTCGAAATCTTTATTTTGCAAGTAACATCTTATTGTATCTCTCTCTACGTCCGTTAATATAGGTTCAACGAACACTTGAGATTCCAGAAACCATTCTGGCATTGACAGAAATCGTATGTATTGAAGGAATGGTTTCATCATTTGCCTTAGAGATTTTTCATTATTAACTCTTTTCTTGGTCTATTTTAAGACTATTGTGAAGATAAAGATGTCTGCTTTTTCAATAAATTGATTTATTGGTCTGTGAACGAGTCTACCAATAGTTCTTGCTTCACAGTTCAGCCGTTCGTCAGATGATAAAATTTCATATAGTGTAACTACTATCTCCTCCGTTAATAATAATGAATCTTTAAAAAGATCGAAGTGACAGTTTTTAATTACCTTTTTTTAGAGTTTCGGTTGGTATACATATTTTAGATAATTGATCGATTCCTTATCAGATATAACTAGATACTATTATTAATTTTGCATTTATATTGCCAGCATTCAGCAATAGATTAAATTATTTTAGGTGTTTTTTCTGTTTAGTATTGTAATATGTAGGTGTGGACGGTCAAACGGCTGAGCGATTACGGTGTAAGCCTACCGCTGTGGGGTATCCTGGATCGAATCCGAACGAAACAAAAATCTCGAGAAATTTTTCGGGGGTGATCCAACTGTTCATATCTGTACCCGTTTCTCGGGGGGATTTAGCCGAACCTAAAATGGGTTACCTATAAGAGGGTCTCTTAGTGCTAGCATGGTGGGACGAGCAAAAAGAAAAAATGTAAGTATGATGATCGAGTGGATGTAATAGCTACATTTAAATTTTCATTTTCGTCGTTACTTCCATCAAAGTTCTTGAATGATATGTGTACACTAAATATTCTCAGGCTTTTGTATATTAGCATTTTTTTAATAGGTAAAGCCTTGTTAAGAAAAAGTTCTCCTGTTTTTCTTTTTCGTGGTTCACAATGAATAAACAATGTGGGAACAACATCACATTTTAATTTTCGCTTGTCGTGTTACTTCCCACTGACTTGTAAGAAAGTGAACTTGAAAGTAAGAAAATTACGTTTAATAGTGATAATTAAAAATTTAAGAACACATGGAACACTGATCTGTTCTATTCGAAATAAAATTTGTCAGTTGAAACTATTTTGTTCTGACGCTAGCAGCCCAAATTTTTGTACAAACTGGGTTTTTTAGAAAGATTTTCATAAAGTAACCATTTTCCTTTCTATTTGTACAACCAAATGCGCAACGATCTGTCATTTTGTACAAAAGAAATTAATAATAGTCAAAAATTATTGTTACAAGAAACGTCCTGGCTATAGCATACGTAATACAATAACAATTTGAAAGTAAAAGTCTTTCTACTTCGCTTGAATGTAATTATTTCTTTATTTTTCAAGCGATCGTATTTTATTAATAACTTTATTTATTTATTAAGAAACTAATAATTGTAATTAATTTTATAAAATAATTTCTTGAAATATTACTTTGTATCGTATTCAGCTTTGATTCTGTATCCAGATGGTCACTATTAAACAATATTAATTAATTAATTATTAATAAAGCATAAAAATTTGCTTTTTTTCCCGATACTTCTCATACGCGAAATCCAGCGGCAATTCGAAAGATCATAGAATTTATTGGAACAGACAACGCATTTCGGTTCATAAACCCCTCTTCAGTTCTTTGTTTTAATTTTCCAGATATTTATAATCTTAGTACTGTATTTATCATATACCACACTGCGCAGTATGCTCTACAGAGCTAAGTTCCCTGTATAGTCGAATTCGTTTTTGATCCAGACTTTCGGTAGATCTGTGATAATTAGATATTATCTTCACGGACCTTTCGTACAAGAGAAAATTATTTTTAAAGGAGTCTGTTTGGCACAATCTTCTCATACAGTCAAATGTTTATCGTTTTCAGCGCCAAAAGTGTTTACAGTGGTGTTTTAACACATTGATTGTCATCTCATCCATATTTGGCATTATCAGTATATGTGTCATGTCACCCATGTATGTGTGATGCAGCATTTTAAACCTACGATTCGTCAACCAAATTTGTTAATTGCTTTAAAAATATATTTTTTACGGAAATGTCTTTTGCAGGTTCTGAAATGTCACAATACTTCATTTGTTTCAATATAGAATGCTAAATAAATTTTATTAACATCATTATATAGAATATTTTTATAACGATCAGTTTATACTGTAAACTCGATGTATGTAACAATGAATTAATAACGAAACAATACTCTAAATTCAATAATAAGTTTCTTTATATTACTTAAGTTACAAATTTAAAATGTATTTATTATACATGGATCTGATTACAATACATTGCAACGATGAAAAGCAGATCAATCTCTCAAAATCCGTTTTGTGTGATTGTAACGATAGACTAAAATCCATGCTATGGCCTTATTCAAACACATCAGTCTCTCTTTACTTACCATCCTCGTCAAATGTTTTGCAACAAATCAAAAAGTGAGTCTCTGTAATTATCTTTTAAATACTTATGTTTACATATTGTAATTTGCATTAATATTATTTTCTTCTGCTATAACGATAATCATAATCTATTTTAAATCATAACAGTAGATCTAATTACAGTTCCTATCTAATCGCATTTTCTGTTTATAGATATCTGGAAGAAAGACGAGAAACCATAAAATCAATTCAAAATGCGATGGACGTGTTCTCCATAAGCAAACGATTAAAATTATCTGATTTAAATAATGTATGTCGAGATTTCATGACCGATCCATCGAGAGTTAAGAACGTGTGTTATGTATATGAGTTTGCATGTCAACACGACGATAAGAGATTAGAATATTTATGCTGGAATATATTAAGTTCGAAATGGCATGAAATTTTTTCATCGGACGATTGGTTGAACTGTGAAGCAACAATCATGGATAGACTCGTTCGCAGGCCAATAAATCGATTCATTGAGGAAGCAGATGTATTTTCAATAGTTTTAAAATGGGCCAAGAAAAGAATTAATAATTAAAATTCTCTAAGGCATGTGATGAAACCTTTCCTTCAATACATACGATTTCTGACAATGCCTGAATGGTTTCTAGAATCTGAAGTGTTCATTGAACCGATCTTAACGGACGTAGAGAGAGATGCAATAAGATGTTACTTGCAAAATAAGGATTTCGACGAGACATGGTTTATTCCAGACAGTATTTGCGACATTACACGCCCAAGAAAGCACGAATTGCTTTCTTTCTGGTTCTCTTATATAAATCGAAGTGCATACTTTATTAACAAAGTAAGGAGAATGAATACAAATATTCGATTCATATGCGAAATAGTTGTTAAGGAAGATTGTTTCATCAACGAATTGCATCTTCCTATAACACATAGCAGGGAAGAAGGAATATCTGTATATTTGAATTTTTATGTTCACTTGATCTTACGGACGAAATTGCATCTCGGAAAAGTATGTAATACGAACTGATATATTTTTTTGAGTGGTCCTCTGTGAATTCTTAAGTTTACATATTATCGATTGGTTGTTAAAATTACAGAGACAGACGTCATTGCAGAAAATAACATAAGAATCAGTCTCTCGGCAAATTACTACAATCCATTCGAAGGAATTCAAAGTTTTAAACATTTGCAATCTGGATTGAAATTGCAAGATGAATTGGAGTACATCTGTTTGGATGTCGTACCCGAATTTTGACACAAAATACTGAAATCCGTTTTCGTTTTTATTATATAATGCTAATTTCGTAATGTCTAAAAATTATATATTTTGATTTCGAATAATTAAATTTAATTTTCACTATTGAAGTTTCGTCAATTATTTAGGTTTTAATTTTCGGATGTATCGCTCTATGGTAACAAATAAAACATTTTCTTACCAGACCAGACCCATTGTAGTTTTGTCCATCGTATTGTGAGAGATGGTGAGAGATGAGCGCGACACATCCGGATCGAATTATCAGCGAAAAATGTATTAGCTGATTCACACGAATTTGATACCGAATCGTTCAGACCAACAGTTTGGCAACTTCTTCGATTGTCGTCTTCGTGCATAAGCGTATTAAAATTAGGACTGTCTAGTCTTTCTTTTGGCATCTACTATAGCAACGAAACTATATAATTTCAATAACTCGCGATACTCATGAAATTTCTGAACGACTAAGACGAGATATCTTACAGGCGAAGTTTCGTTATTTTGATACTTATTTCTGATCACAACGGACTACACTCAAAGCTTTTCAAATGTAACGAAAATGAAATTCTTGAAATTTCTTCAGGCCAAATTACACTCTTTCCACTTTAGACAATGGAAATACATTAAATTTTATTGTATTTGCAATTGTAGTATTTTTAAAGCAAAGTGGAAATTTAAATTATTGATATTTTATTGAATCAGTGCAGTTCAGTAAAGTCGACCCCCCTATAACACTGTTGATTATTCCGTTTTATATGAATTCCATGTTGTACGAGTAACTTAGATTTTACAAATACACGAGCCGTTCATAGCCTGGTACACGTATGGCGACCACGCCCAATAGAACAATACTGGAGTGCAGTGACATAGATTTTGTTCTAAGTAAAATGTTCATTGGTTTGTAGTAGCATCTGTCATCCGTGATATCACAAAGAGGCCACGTGATGTTAATGTTGAATCTCTTGCGCAAAACGTTCCGGTATTAGTAGACTCTAAACAACAAGTGGCCACGTGTGTCAATTTTTTTTATGTATTGTACGCTGTGAAAAACAAGTTTCCTTATTGTATTTACTTACTTATAAATTTCAAATGATTATTATTATTATGAAATTAAAGATACAATGGCCTTAGTCTTTTCTCAGTTAGAAATAAAAACGCTTTAGACTGAGATAAGCCTTGTGAATTTCTTGTGCGTGAGAAATTTCCATGCTGTCGGATATCAAACAACCTCTTAAACAGTGGTCACACCTAGCGATTTCCAACAGAGCAGGCGACGGCAACTGAAACATGCTCGAGTTGTACGATATTTTCATGGTCATATTGTTCCTTGGCTTTGCGACTCGGAAACACGTGGCCTCATAATAAACCATTAAAATTACAGTAAATTAAATAAAATATCTTCTAATGTAGAGTAGATAATAATAAGGACTTAACACACCGGTGATAATAAGCACAAACAATCAATTATCAATGTACTACCTTTAATAAACCAAAGGGATGTACAGTAATAATCGATTACATGAGTATGAGTAATAAATATTAATAATCAAAATAATCAGCAATTATTTGTAAAAGTAACAGTAGATTGTTTTCGACTCCTATCGTAAGTTTACCGAAAGTTTACGTTCTACTTCAGTGTATTTACGGAATTTTAGCCACTTTACTCATTAAAATGGCAAGCAGTTCCTTTTCTTCAATGAATAAAAGAAAAAACACGATCACTTTGTTATGGCTGGCGAGAGTATGCGAAGAGATAAAATCTTCGATGAAACGAAAAATGAATTAAAATCCCACAGGTATTCATGAACGAAATAAGCTGTATCAATCTCGATTATGTAAAAGTATCAATCCTCTTTCTTTCTGCCGTGATGATGAACTATTTTCAATGATGCTAACGTATGACTTGGCGCAAAGACGTTTGCTGATTGCGTACGCGTTTTCAATCGGCGCCAATAGAACAAACTTTATGTTTCTAGTTGCGGTTGCAGTCGCGCCGGTTTTCGAAGGTGTTTACTAGTTATCGAGTGTTACACTCGATAACTAGTAAACACCTTCGAAAACCGGCAACTGCAACCGCGACAGTTACTGTCGCGGTTGCAGTTGCCAGCGCGGCTGGAAATCGCAAAATGTGACCGCTATTTTATACAAAATAAAAAAAAAACTAGTCGTAAGGGTTCAACTAAACTACAACTAAAACTAATATGTATTAGGTTTTCATATGGAAATAAGCTATTATCTGAATATGCTTGTTGGACACTCCCCGGCAACAATACTCATGTGTAATACAAGAATTTCTATCATTATATTATGAAACTTGCTGAATATACTTTAATTATTTTAATTAAAATTTATGTTCGATATTAAATAAATCGAAGTGATACTTGTTTATCGGAATGTCTTACACCGAAAGTATTAAATTTTGCATTTATTTTAAAATAAATGCAAAATTTATTAAAATAAAAAAGAATTGTAGAACATTTTTGTATTATAACATATGCAAATATAATAAATTTGAATAAGGAATGAATGTAGATGCATGATGGCAAGAGATCACCAGACATTAAATGAACATCAATCGGCAGTTAATTGTATTCACTAATGAGGCCTTATAGAAAGGCTCATCAAGGCCTAGCCTAGTCTTTGAGCCAGGTGATGATGGCGATTTTTGTGCTTGGTAGCTACTTACTTGGCACCTGGGCTGGGGGACTTGTCTCCCACCCGATGAGGGTGTTGTTTAGGAATAGTTTGTACCGGATGCCAGATCGGTTTTACCGGTTGAGGCGTTCAAAAAACTTTATCGGACTTGGTTTTTGTGAATCTACTGAGAATGGAACTGTTGAGTATAAAAGTTTAGTATTTATCATTATTCATTTGTCTGCATTTGAATCTCTCGAAGTCGGATGTAAAGAGTATATTTACTTGTTTTAGTCTAGAAAATATTTATTTTAGAATATACAGATTTTATTCAAATATAATTAATTTAAATTTCCACTTTACTTTTTTCTTCGAAAATACTGCAATTGCAAATAAAATAAAATTTAATGTATTTCCATTGCCTAAAACAGGAATAGTGTAATTTGGCTGGAAGTGCTTTTAAGAATTTCATTTTTATTGCATTTTAAAAGCTTTCAGTCAGTGGCGTAGCGTGGATGTCAGTCGTGCGGGACAAAGGAAAATTTCGCCCTCCCCTTATTTAGGTATCTCAACTTAAAAAACTAAAATTTAGTTTCGTCACAGAATAAGTAATGAAAAATTCCGTGCTAGAGTTGCCACCTTTTTAAAATCGCTGACACGGACGGCAGGTGAGGTTTGTTCGAACAGAAGTTCTTGATGCATGCGTATGTGATTTTGCAATGCGAAGAATAATGTGCAGTGCATGCCGGTTCAGTTAGCGATTAGTAAGAATCGGGTAGGAGTAACGTAAGTAACCAAGATGACTTAGCTGTTTTGGACATCGGAGGTGTATATGAATACGAATGATTTGTACAAGCAAAAGAAAAAAAAAACAAAAAATGTCAACAGGTTGTGCACGAAATCCCGGACTGTCCGGATGATGACACTTTTCGTGCTCATTTCAATCGGTCCGAATCGTAGGTGCTACAAAATTATGTGATGAAATGGTTCAAGTTTTTACAAAATATTATTATTATTTATTGTAAAATTTTGCCGCCCCCTAAAAAGTGCCGCCTGGGGCGGGGCGCCACTGCTTTGAGTGTAGTCAGTTGTGATCAGAAATAAGTATCAAAATAACGAAACTTCGTATGCAGGATATCTCGTCTTAGTCATTCAGAAATTTCATGAGTATCTTCAGTTATTGAAGATATTTAGTTTCGTTGCTATTGTATCTGCTAAGGGAGAAAAACAGCACTAGAGGGTCCTAATTTTAATCCGTTTATTCACGAAGACGACAATCGAAGAAGTTGCCGGATTATTGGTCTGAATAATTCGTTATCAAATACGCGTGAATCAGCTCGTACATTTTTCGCTGAAGATTCGATCTGGATGTGTCGCGCCCCGTCCCTCACCACATCGCTCCCAATACAACGAAACTACAATGCTCTGGGAAGAAAAGGTTTTCTTTGTGACCATAGAGCGATACATCCAAAAATTAAAACCGAAATAATTGACGAAACTTCAATAGTGAAAATTAAATTTAATTATTCGAAATCAAAATATATAATTTTTAGACATTACGAAATTAGCATTATATAATAAAAACGAAAACGGATTTCAGTATCTTGAGTCAAAATTCGGGTACGACATCGAAGCAGATATACTCAAATTCATCTTGCAATTTCAATCCAGATTGCAAATATTTAAAACTTTGAATTCCTTCGAACGGATTGTAGTAATTTTCCGAGAGACTGATTCTTATGTCATTTTCTGCAGTGATGTATGTCTCTACAATTCTAACAATCAATCGATAAAATGTAAACTTTAGAATCCGTAGAGGACAACTCGATAAAATATATCCGTTCGTATTACATGCTTTTCTGAAACGATATTCCGTCGGTAACTTCAAGTTAGGAGAAATATTCAAGATTACGGTTATTCCTTCTTTCCTGCAATGTGTTATAGGAAGATGCAATTCGTTGATAAAACAATCTTCCTTAACAACTATTTCGCATATGAATCGAATATTTCTATTCATTCTTTTTACTGCGTTAATAAAATATGCACTTCGATTTACGTAGGACAACCAGGAAGAGAGCAATTCGTTCTTTCTTGGGCATTTAATGGCACAAATACTGTCTGGAATAAACCATGTGTCGTCGAAATCTTTATTTTGCAAGTAACATCTTATTGCATCTCTTTCTACGTCCGTTAAGATCGGTTCAACGAATACTTGCGATTCCAGAAACCATTCAGGCATTGTCAGAAATCGTATGTACGGAAGGAATGGTTCCATGACTTTCCTAAGAGATTTTTCATTATTAACGCTTTTCTTGGCCCATTTTAAAACTATTGAAAATACATCTGCTTCCTCAATAAATCGATTTATTGGCCTGCGAACGAGTCTATCAATAGTTGTTGCTTTACAGTTCAGCCATTCGTCCGATGAAAAAATTTCCTGCCATTTCGAACATAATATATTCCAACATAAATATTCTAATCTCCAATCGTCCAGTTGACATGCAAATTCATATACATAACACACGTCCTTAACTCTTGACAGATTGGTCATGAATTCCCGACATACTCTATTTAAATCACGTATGTTTAATCGTTTGCCTACGCGGAATATGTCCATCGCATTTTTGATTGATTTTATGTTTTCTCGTTTTTCTTCCAGATATCTATAAACAGGCAATATAATTAAAACGGAACTATAATAATAACTAATGTATACGATTTAAAACTGATGGTAATTATCGTTATAGCCGAAGATAACGATATTAATGCAAATTAGAATATGTCATCGTAAGTATTAAATAGATAATTACAGAGACTCACTCTTTAATTTGTTGTAAAATATCCAAGGAGTATGGCAAGTAAAGAAACACTGACGTTTTATTTGAATAAGGACGTAGCAGAATTCTTATTCTTTCGTTATGTTCACATAAAACGGATTTTGAGAAATTTATTTGTCGTTGGTCCTCGCAATATACTGTTATTTGATCCATATATGGTAAATAAATTTTTAATTTTAAGACAAGTAAAATAAGTAAAATTATAAGAAAAATTATTATTGAATTTAGAATATTGTTTCGTTATTAATACATTGTTACGTCGAGTACGTCGAGTTTAAAGTATCGGCTGATCGTAATTAAAGTACATTGTTTAAAGTTGCCTCTAAATTAATTTAGCAGTCCAAATGCAAGAAAATATTGTATGGTGACATTTCAGTACATCGAAAGACATTTCCGTAAAAGTCTTTTTATTAAAATACCACTGTATCACTTTTGGCGCTGCAATCAACAAATGTTTTTATTTGTTGGAGAGACTCGTGCTATAGAGAGTCCTTACCACGCAGAGGCTACTGCTAGACCACCAGTGGCCGAGTGGACTCTGTCTTCGCTCATAGTGGTGTGACCAGTCGCTAAACACTGAGAGTTCGTTGTGGGTTTGCGCCTGGATTGGTCAGGCTAGTAGCTTGGAGTTTTCTGGGTTGTTCTTTTTTTTGCAGATGACGCCTAAGATGACGCCTAAATAGGGGCCATCTCCCCATAAAAGTTTTCCCAGAAGGCATTTTTTCCCCCTTCGTGTATCTTCCTGCCGTCTTCTATAAGGCTAGCTCTTCCGCCGCCTTGCGATTTATCTCTCCTGTCTCTCTTCTTTTCGGAATAAAAGCGAATAGCAATACATTCCTCTATACTCAGGAACAAAGAAGAAGAGGCTACTGCTCAATGTGGTCACCGTTCTGAAACAGTAAAATCGGATCAGTCTCTCAGAGGTTTATGAGGATTGTTGAGTCACTCAATAGATCTCATTATCTTTTATATATTTTAGAGCGTTAATGTCCCAATGATGTATAAGCTTTTATCTATAAAATTCGGACACCTAACCTAACCTAAATGTTCAATTTTATTAATAGATTTCTTTCTTTCTTTTCTTTCTGTCTTTGTATTCTCGGGTTCATATGGAGACTGTAGTCTGGTGACTTTTTCTCCGCGCGCTGCCTTGCGTTTAGGCGAAGCGGTTTGTCTGATAATTAAAACGTTCAAAGGCCTCCACGTGCTGGCGAGGGGGAGATGGGCATACGGCCAGTGAATTGGAGTAAATGAGCGGCCGATATTGAGATCCAAAGACAGAGCTCTGCCCAAGTCTGGGCGGAGTAGCCAGTAGTGTAAGGCAGTTTCCGGCGCGCCGTAATGAGGACAGTCGTTTGAGGCGTGCAGGCGCCGGGAGTGGTTGAAATTAATAGATTATAGCGCGTCGCTCACGTAAATTACAAATGTACATAAAATTGGGGTTACCATAATTTAACTTTATTTTTTTCGGTTGTAAAGGTCATGATAAAATCGAAATTTTTATTCATCTTTAAACGAGATGATCATCACAAAACACGAGAATATTAGGTTTTATCCTACATATTAACGTTAATGCATGTGTATAGCCAGAAAAGTTCCGCGGAAATCACGCAATTCGTCCAAACTAGGCTTTCTCCAACGGGATTTCGGACTTTTTTAACCCGAGAAGTATTCCTGGAAATCCCGCAACTTTCTTAAAAATTCACTTTTTTTTTATTTTGTGTTAAAGTTGACGAAATTTTGCAAATAGGAAGTATAATTACAGGTAACCCCCGTATAACCCGCTTCTATAGCACGAATTCTTTGTAACACGGTTCGAGAATTGCGTAAAACCCTCGTACAACATGAAATGTACAGTAAAAAAAACTGTTAAAAGCGAGCTTTATCTAATTTGAAATTAATCATTTCCTTAACTTATCCTTACTTCGAGATTTGCGAGTCCTCATTGGTATTAGGTGTAACTCACCAGAAGCACTCGCTTGTCACTTTTTCGTTTTGTCATCATGAACTCTGATAACTGTAAACTAGAAAACTTTATTTACTAGATTTTGATGATATGAAACCGTGCTTTACAATTTGTTTATGCTTCTAACACAATAAAGTGTTATAAATTAAAGACACATGGCGGGTTTTCTCATCTTTATTTAGTTGATACGTGTGAAAATTTTTACACGTTTCGGGTTCTTAAGCCCCTCTTCAGCCAACTAAAACATTAAAAAAGAATATAACATACATATAAAAACACAAGTATTGTAGAAATCATAAAAATATAAAACGTACCTTTCACTTACAAAACAATTCTACAAAATCCCTGATATAAAACATATTCTGGACATAAACTTATTATATAACCAATATAAACTATAAAACATATTCTTGATATAAACATACACTGGACAACAACTATCAAATTGGTGTACAATTGATTATGCTTTCTACAAAATCCTTATTTCTTTTGATACACATTCACAATATAATACGAATTTACATAACTTCTACAATATAAATTTACATATCTGACATCTACTATATTTTTTACAATGTATGATTGTTGATTTATTTAACATTTTAATATTTAATATTATAGATTATTATTTGAACTATTGATATTACAATGTCTTGAAGTTGGTAAACATTATTAACATTTAATGTAGATTTACATATTATTTGACTCCCATTACGACATTACAGTTTTTTGTTATTGGTTTATTTAACAGTTCAATAATTATTATTTAGCACATTGATCACAATAATAATAATTTGAATCCAGTGAATACAATCAATATAAATACAATCAATACAATCAATACATAAATACATAAATTTATATACTAGAATTATTTCTCTGTTTTTCTCATACATTAGCTCTTTTTAAATGCACATTTCATCTAATGATAATGGAAAAAATGCAAGCTTCACTTGGTAAGTTCTGTGATTTTTTTTCTCCGCTGATAATGATAATCATTTTGTTAATTTCAGATTCTATATTAAAATTTCCTAAAATTCTATGAAGAGATTTTGTGGATGATAAATAAAAAGTTTTTGAAAGTAAACGATAACTTTTTGGACTACAATGAAATGTGGATAATGCTGTTGCTTATGTACTGCATGACCATTTGATACATTTAAAATCTAGAGTTGACCCCTGAGCAATTTCCTTCTTCTTTTTCTCTGCTATTACAACACACGATTACTTAATTTAAAATTCAAACATGTTACTTTATAAATTATTAAAGTACATTAATATTTGCTTGTTTAGGTTGGATGCAGTTATTTTCTAGGACTATTGCAGTTATTTTCTAAGGATAATATTAAGATGACCACAGAAACTAATTTTCATCGTAAACATCCGTTTCGCTACACCACAACTGGGCTACAAAAAAAATTTTTTCACTTAGCAAGCATACGATTTAGCGAATATATATATATTTGTAAATATTAGTAAAGTATATATAAATACAAACATTAGACTTATGAAGCACGAGTTATGATTTATGAATTATGTGTAAAAGAATTATTTCCAAATTAGAAAAAGAAAGTGTTTTGGAACAATGTAGAGTAGCATCGTTAATTACTCTGTCAGAAGCGGTTAAATATATTTGATAATTACAAAATGTTCTTTTAACTCGTTCCTTAAATATATTATTTAAATTTACCGGATATTATTATATCAATAGAATGGTGATTTTTATATAGAATACAGGAAAAAATTTGTATTTTGTCTATTATTGATCTCTCATTTTGTCGCCCAGATGTCTGGCACCCAGTTAGCGATAGACCAGTTGACGGTGTCTTTCATTATACAGTCGTTAACCTTGTAAATACCCAACACAAAATAATGAAAAACTTCGAGAAAAAGCTATCCACTAATAGTTCATACAGACATATTCGGTCCTATCACAAGCTTTTCGACTATTTAAAGAATAATTTTGATTACAACCCTGTAATAAGTTCTTGGTTAAACATCCCGTTTTGTACAGTACATAATACTTTGCCAAGTTTATTTTATAAATTTAATATTTTTGTGTTTATTATATATTTAACTGGCTGTTACCCGCACGGATTTTGCAAGTAAACACCATTTATATTCAGTGTTTCAACAACTATACTAATTATTATATAACACCTACCGCTGAGAATAATGAGATTCGCTAAGAATCAAACGAACTGTTTTCAATTTGATCAATTTTCTGGAACGTTTACAATCGTTCTACAATGGAATTAATATGCAATAACAAATTCGAATTTAAAACGGTTCGAACATTTGGTAAAAAAATCGAAATATATGAAAATATTTATAACAATGTCTTAATAAATGTTATCAATTTAATACACATAAGTACTCAATAAAGACTAAACGTAACAAAAAATCGCATCTAAAATAATACAGTAGAAGCCGTTCTTCAGGTTAAGCCTTAATCCTCTTCCCGTCCCCCAGCAGGGAGAATATCGAAAAATTCCTTTTTAGCGTGCGTTTTCATGACGTATCCTAACTGTGTACCAAATTTCACCACTTTAGGTTCAGCGGTTTGCTCTGGGCGATGATGAATCAATCAGTCAGTCAGGTGAAGTAATTTTATATATTAATATTTCGATTATTATAAACAAACATGTTTTATAACACAGAAAAATTAAATAGCGATATACTTTCGTGTTACGTAATTTGTTTTAAATTAAATAAATCAAAAATATGATTAAAAATTGCAGCCCGGCATTGTGACGATGTCACAATAAAGGATTGATCGTGTTATATATTTATTCTAATCTATATCTATATCTATAAATGGACGTGTATGTCCCTATATTTCACTTTTCCGCCAAAACTACACTTCGCACGTGAATGGTGTTTGTATGTGGTGGTAGCCCCAAGTCTCCATTCGTGCACTGTGGGGGTCGCGTCTCGATAGCTATAAGGATGCGGGAGATATGGGGCTGAAAGTGGTTGAAAGTGCTTTTCTATTTCGAATGTTATGTTCAAATTTGTTCGAATTTAATTCGAACAATATTCGAATTAAATTCGAACATAAAATTCGAATATTGGTTCGATTATAGAACGATTGTAAACGTTCCAGAAACGTTGAAAATAGTTCGTTTGACTGGACGTAAAAATTCTCTAATTAGTCTGGAAACGGGGGACCTAATTCTTGCATTTTGTGAAAACGGGTAAGATTGGCTATAATGTAATTATCTTAATCTTCACTATCATTACTTTTTGCTCAGCGAAGCGGGTCCTTGCAGCTAGATTCTAGATTACTTAGAAAAACAGTCTTTTATATATATATAAAAAACTATATTACATACAAATAAGAATCCAGCGAAGCGGGTCCTTGCAGCTAGTAAAATATAAAATACAGAAGGATTATATTTTCTGCAATGCTTTTATTCTAAAATTTCTATTTTTTATTGTATAGAAATACAGTTCTAACTTTATAAAATTTATCATACATTAATCACGTAGGCCTACTTATACAAGTATATATAAAAGTGCAAATAATAATTAAAAATAGTTAAATTATTTTTCAGAAACAATATATTTTTTCAAATATAAGATATTTTTATAAGCGAACCTTTTTTAAACCAACATTTTTTAATAGTCCCATTAATGTCTCCAGCTGAAATGAATTCTAATGTGTCACATTTTCGCACAATAAAATACTCTTAATAGCGTATAGATTAACATTTTTATCTGATTGGGTTACAAATTTCAAAATTGCAAGCTTATACATTCCCACTGTCATTTATTTGTCCTTCATTAATCTGAATAAATAGATGAAAATTAATATTAGAAATGAAACGCTTAGGAGCAGGTAGTACCGATTAACTATAAACGAACTTTGATTTAAATTAGGAGTTATTATTTCAATTCAAAAATTTTTCCCTAAACGGAGTTAGATAGATGACAAGCACGACTTCATTGTTAACAGAAAATGTATGATGCACAAGGGCAAGACACTACTAAAATTGAGAGCTTGTGACCATGTTACAATAAGTAATTTCTCATTTACTTTTAACTTCACCAATGAATTCTATCTTAAATTTGTAATTTTTTAAAATATTTTAAACAGTTTCTTTTGTAACTTTCTAAATGAACTTCTCTATTTAAATTCCGTAATCTGATATATGTTCTAGTTCTTTGCTAAACATGAGATAATTTCATCTCATATTTTAAAAGATTTAGTGAATTTTTAGTGTTTTCTGTAAAAGTCTTTTATGTTAATTATTTATTTGATAAAAATAAACAAGAATTAACTATTCGTTACTTCTGTGACAATGCCGATGGGCTCCCCTATACTTCGGCACCACGGGACCGAAGGGTCGACATCGCGTCGGCGAAGATCGCAATGACAAATTTCCACTGTGTCTTTACGAACAGACACAGTTATGTTCTCGCGCAAACGATCACGTGTGTGAGCGAACGGATTCGAGATGGAGTGAGAGACAACGCACCGGAAGTGACTTACACAGAGACGAGTTAACGTAACAACCGTTTAATTGGTAACGACAGATAATGCAGGACATACAATATATCGATTTTAAATATGATAGATTTTAGATACATGGGATATGATAGATATTACATATATAATGGACAGGGTTAACTTAAAGTTCCGTGGTTCTCGACAGATAGAGAGAGTTTACAGGAAATGTGCGTGGCGATAAATACCTGGTATGTGGTTGATAGGTTGATAGATGACGACGTTACTCGGCGATTTTAATCCCAACAAGGGTAATGAAGGTAAGGGGCCAATGAAGGTAATCCAACACAGAACGTTTCAATGTAATCCAACACTTTGGCACTCAATAAGTTCGGTTTTCACGGACGTGATGACTTTGGAGCCGAAAATTTTAGTTAGAAGGCTGGGTGACGACTATATCCATCGGAGGAACGGCGGCGACTCCTCTTTATTGTTCTTGAACTGTTGAAAATCGAGATATTAGGTCGAGAGATGATGAGAAAGCGTCGTTGCTAGGCCTGAGAACTTAACAGATGTTTTTCTCCCAGGTGTAAAAGTTGACAGTTATTTAACGAGATTATAGCTACGAAGTAATGCTATGAAATAATGATGTAAACATACAAAAAAGTCAGTACTCGGCTCCTCACAGTATGTTTGCTTTGCTACTGACGTTGTGCTCAGATCGGACCTGATATGCACGGGTCCGATCTGATATGCAAATGATAGTTATTTCATCAAATTGTATCAATTGATAATTATATAAATTATTTAAATTGCTTCGAACATACAAATTACTTCATTAAAATACCTCAATGTCCTTGATTACTATAATATAAATTACTATTTAATACCAGTTACTGTATGATATTAAGTAATATTCATTTATTCAATGCTGACAATTCATATCATTGGAAATAGTAAATGATAGAACTCACCAAATATTAATAGTATCAATCTTCGTAATACAGAAACCTCTCTGCAAAATTTCAGAAATTATCGACAAAAAACATAGGAATTAGTATTAAGCTTCAAATAAAGTGAACAAAATCGTGACTTTCCCCACACACCCACGCTATAACACTCATAACTACAGAAATTACCTCCAAATATTTTTGCATTTCCCGTCGTTTGAACGGGTCCTAAGTCCAAAAATGTAAAAATCTGGGAAGTGGTTATTTTTTAAATCTGATCCCTGTACTTTCCTCTGTTATAACAGCTGAGAAAGTAAAAATGGGCTGGTAGAACGTCATGACATCTGATGGATACGAGTAATCTTAACCAATTCACTAGCGTCTTGAATGGAGTGGTATTACCTATATTCTTACACAATAACTAAAATCTTTTTGTTCGCAATCGGCGATCGCCGATCGAATTGTACGTCATCGTCTTATGTATTGACTAGGGTTTCTCATTTCGCGGTCTTTTTCTTATCCCTTTAGAAGTGATCTGTTTCCATGGATCCCGGGAAATCCCGGGATAGAATTAATTATTTTTAAAATATAAAAAATATCTTGAAATCATTTTTAATTTTTAAAAGTAATTTAATACGTTCTGCGACCTCCAAAATCATAATATTCATAATGCTGTGTATAATATATATTAAAATCACCTCTGAATTACGTAGAAATTTTCACAAATAGAAAAAACTTATAAAAGTTTGTTGGAAACTGCTTACAAACAAAATACCTTTGAGTTAAGTTGAAAATTTAAAGAAGAAATGAACTTAGATCAAACTTCTAACTTAGAAGGTAATTTTCGTTATTTAAATAAAACATACTACAAATTATTATTGTATATTTTTATAATATTTTGAAAATCAAAGATGGTCAATACTCCCTCCGATCACTCAATCTGGTTATTATTTTAATAATGAAAAGTCCCGCTGCTGAAAATGTCCTTTCCAATTCAATTGATACGGATGGAATTGTCTTAAATGTGTTTAAGATAAGACGAATGTTATGTGTTTTTTCACCCGTAGTCTGGAAGATTTCAAGTTCGTTTTAGAGATGCGTGCAGTACTTTTTTGCCATTCAAGTATTCTTGATTTGTCTACTTTATTTGCTTTAATAATGGCGGTATCAAGTTTATAGTTCGATAATTCGGCAGTTCGTTTGGCTTTAATAATCAGGTTTATGAAGAAAATATTCATACTTGCACACTTCGTAGTCGTTTGTATTCTTGCCCAATTTGCACAACCTGGTATAATGCAGTTATTGAAGCTACTGGGCATAGTTAAAATTAAAACAGCATCGGCACAATTATTCAAAATACAGTACTACAGGTTCTAACAAGTAAAGTATTCACAGAATCCTGTCACAAATAAGTGTGAGAACCGAGGGTATAGGGTTGATACCTATATCACTTACAGACACACGATCGTGAGATCGGCTCACTAACTTTTTTATAGAAGGGCGGCAAATTATGTTTAAGAACGATCTGGACTGTGAAGTCTAGATCTACGTCAGGATTCCTTTGACACCAGTTAATCAAATTTATAACACGCGGATTAACACGCGTAAGATGCATGCAAGATGATGGTTGATCTAAAAGACGGCAGAGACATTTCTTAACAAATAAACAAATATTTAATAAAAGTAAATAGATAAATTCATACAACAATCTAATACTCTAATACTAAAACTAAACCTATGCTTATTCTACAAGAGCGTTTTCGAGAGAGAGTTTACATCAATCTATTTCTAATATTACCTTCACCTGTAAATCGTTAACATCTTTTCCCTTGTATGCTTTCTTCTTCAAGGATTATCTTTCTTACTTAATCCTGTATTTAATAGAGGGGAAGGTGGTATTATGGAACCCCAATTACATTTTAGTGAATTGTAAACAAGGTATCATAACTACACCCACATTTTTTGTGCGAAAAGTACTGGTAACTATTAAACTAAATGTTCCTAATTGGATTTTTCGTTAGTGTAACTATAAGTGTGGTTTTTGAAGGCTTTTGTACAAAAAGTCAGAAAGTAGGCTTAGAGAAAATCGGGTGGTAATATGGAACCTTACTGTATATTTTCAAAAAATGCTTTAATGTAGCCAAAATCAAATAGGAAAGAACAAAAAATGTTAAATAATTACAAAATTATTTACTCCAATGTATTTTATCGCAAAAACGCTTTTATAATAGAAAAATATGACCTTCATCAACAATATATATTCCAGCAGCTCTTTTTCGATATTCTCAGGAAGAATTGGCTTTCTACCTAGTGTCTTTTTCACAAATTGCTCTGTACGAATGTCTGCTTGCAAAGAGAGAGTTCGAAGGAGTTGCGTTCCATATTACTGTTAAAACATCAATGGGGTCCATATTTCACGCATCGCCATCTCGAATTAACTTATGTCTGTCGAGACCAAAATTTAAAAACATGAACATCACACAGATTAATATGTACCCCTAAGTCTTTGGAACGGAATACATGCACCAGTGAACCTATAACTACACGATTTATATTTTAAAAATAATTAAATTCACTTAGCATTCAAAACTTGCGAATTTTGAAAAAAACAAATTTGCTGATTAAATACGGACAACTGTTTAACTGAAGTAAAACAGGTTTTCCCCTCGCTATGGATGTCTGCCTAGTTCAGTTCAGCCACATTCCGCTACAGTTCGTCTTTATTATCAGTTCGAAATGGAGTGGTTCCATAATACCCGCAGTGTTCCATAATACCACATTCTCTTCTATTCTTATAAGAGTTCGTGGAGCTCGTTTCTTATTAATAACTGGTTTCTTCGTATGGCTTTACTTTTTTATTGGACTGCCTTATACCGTATGTCTAAATTTCTTACGTATTTCCTTAGTATGACAATTGTCTCTTCTTTATGGACTGCTTCTTAGGTATTGTATTGTACATATGGCAAGACCTTCCTCTAACGGACTGCTGCCTCGAGTGGCGCGAAAAGAGCCCTTTTATTGGTTCTTCTGCACCGTGTTCAAAATTATAAACTCATCAACAGTTCGCCTGGGAAAGGAAATCAACTTCCTTTCAAATTTTGCTGTTTCCTTCGTTTTGTGTAAATCTCGATGAAGTTCGAAATATTATTTTCTCTAAAATTTTTAGTTTATTTTTGAACCTATTATATTGTCTATAAACTCTCTCACCCGTTTCGACCCTCACATAACCTACATGTTATTTATTGACAATCTGTGAGATGTCACAACAAGCAAAAATTTAAAAAACTAATAAGCGTGCTTAAAATTAATAAATACAAATGTATTCTGACAGTTTATGAGTTAATTATATTTTCTATTTGCAAAATTTCCTCAACTTTAACACACACAAAAAGTAAACTTCGAAATAATTTGCGGGATGAAAACAATTTCCCGGGTCAAAAAAACACAGGAATCCTAAAACTTATCCTGGAGAAACGTTGACTGTCATATTACTCATAAATGGGTGATGCAGCTTTTTTACCCTAAGCTTTGTCAGTCAAATTTGTTAATGCATTTAAAGCAAATATCTTTTACGGAAATGTCTTCCTGAGGTTCTGAAATGTCGCCATACTCTATTTGGTTAGAATGGTAAATAAATTTTATTGGCATCATTACATTGGGTATTTTAATTACAATCAGCCGATACTTTATACTCCATGCATGTAACAATGTATTAATAACGAAACAATACTCTAAATTCAATAATAATTTTTGTCATTTATCTTACAAATTTAAAATTTATTTAATATCATGGATCAAATTACAGTACGATGCAAAGACCAACGACAGATCAATCTCTCAAAATCCGTTCTATGTGAACATAGCGACAGAATAAAACTCATGCTACGTCCTTATTAAAACACAATATCAGTCTTCCTTTACTTGCCGTCGTACTCCTCCGATATTTTGAAACAAATCAAAAAGTGAGTTTCTGTAATTATCTTTTAAATATTTACGTTGACATATTATAATTTACATTAATAACGTTTTCTGATATAACGGTAATTACAATCAATTTTAAATCATATACAGTAGTTCTAATTATAGTTTCGTTTTAATCTCATTTTCTGTTTATAGATATCTGAAAGAAGGACGAGAAACCATAACTTCAATGCAAAATGCAATGGACATATTCTGCGTATGCAATCGATCAGGCCTAAGTAATTTAAGAAAAGTATGTCGAGATTTTATGACTGATACGCCAAGAGTTAAGAACGTGTGTTATGTATATGATTTTGCATGTCAACAGGACGATAAGAGATTAGAATATTTATGCTGGAATATAGGGGAGATCGGGGCAAGATCGGCATGTTAAGCTTTAATTAAATTTTGTGTAATAAATACTGCTGTAAACTGAAAAAAAAGCTTTGCATATTGTCTATTGGAATGTTACCTTACTATAGAACTGGTTAAAATCAGTTTGGAAATAAAAATAATTAAAATAATTACAACTTTACAAGAAGAGAGAAATTGACGAAGTTGCCCCGGGTATAGGGGCAAGATCGGCAACTTCTCTCTTTTTGTAAAGTTGTAATTATTTTAATTATTTTTATTAAAGTTGCCCCTGGTATAGGGGCAACAGTAATGGGGCAAGATAGGCACGTATATAAAATTATGTTATTAACAATGTATAAGTTGGAATTCACTATTAAAACAAAGAAATACAAATCCAACACCCATTTAATATTATTACAACGAAATGCAAGTTCAAAGACATATATACATGAATAACAAATGCAAACATGTTTTCATTTATCATCTGTTTGATTTTTATCCTTTGCTTCTAATGTGGCTTTATGTTGCCGATCTTACCCCGCTAGTCATGATTTCGAAACATTAAGTACAACCCTGAGAACAGAATGCCAAGCCACGATCTGGCCACGTGAATAAGTTGAAGTTACATCCTTCTAACAGGAAAAGTAACTTTCGTTATCATGGAATTATAACAAAACCTGCCAATTCAATATAAATGGAAAAAAAATATTATATGGAATTGAACGAAAATGAAAATTTGCTTGATAATTCAACTACGCTTGTTGGAGAACAATAAAAACACTACACTCAACAAGCCACCAATAAAACTCAACTGCCTAACCTATAACCAAAGTCTCCTTTTAATTTGTTTTTTAAAAAAAGCGCTTGACAAACTTGCCCCGCATGCCGAAGTTGCCCCGATCTCCCCTATTAAGTTCGAAATGGCAGGAAATTTTCTCATCGGACAAATGGTTGAACTGTGAAGCAGCAACCATGGATAGACTCGTTCGCAGGCCAATAAATCGATTCATCGAGGAAGCAGATGTCTTCTCGATTGTTTTAAAATGGGCCAAGAAAAGTGTAAATAATGAAAATTCTCTTAGACAGGTTATGAAACCATTTCTGCAATACATACGATTTCTAACAATGCCAGAATGGTTTCTGGAATCTCAAGTGTTCGTTGAACCGATTTTAACGGACGTAGAGAGAGATGCAATAAGATGCTATTTGCAAAATAAGGATTTCGACGAGACATGGTTTATTCCGGACAGTATTTGTGCCATTAAATGCCCAAGAAAGCATGAATTGCTTTCTTCCTGGTTGTCTTACGTAAATCGAAGTGCATATTTTATTAACGCAGTAAAAAGAATGAATACAAATATTCGATTCATATGCGAAATAGTTGTTAAGGAAGATTGTTTTATCAACGAATTGCATCTTCCTATAACACATTGCAGGAAAGAAGGAATAACTGTAATGTTGAATTTTTCTCTTAACTTGGAATTAGGGACGAAATATCAGTATAGAACAGCATGTAATACGAACGGATATATTTTTTTGAGTGGTCCTCTACGGATTCTAAAGTTTACACTTTATCGATTGGTTGCTAAAATTATAGAGACAGACGTGGTTGCAGAAAATGACATAAGAATCAGTCTCTCGGAAAATTACTACAGTCCGTTCGAAGGAATTCAAAGTTTTAAATATTTGCAATCTGGATTGAAATTGCAAGATGAATTTGAGTACATCTGCTTCGATGTCGTACCCGAATTTTGAAGAGGGATAAGTTACTGAATTTCGATTTCGTTCTTATTATATAATGCTAAATTTTTTAATGCAAATTATATATTCGAATTTCAAATAATTAAATTTAAATCTTACTTTCGATTTCACTTCAATTATTTGTATTTATTTTATTTTTTGCTTTAGTTACATTATAGACACAAAGTAAACTTTTCATTTCAGACCTATTATAAGTTTGGCCAAGCCCATCACTGTAGTGTTGAGGGACAGGGTGCGATACATTCAGATCAAATCATCAGTAAAAATGTTTGGGATATCTCATTTAGATGGAATCTCGAATCCCTCAGAGTACTCTTGACCTCTTTGCCCTCTGCATTCTAAAGGTGGATTCACACTAAGATTGTCTATCCTCTCGTCTCTCTTCATCTGCAATAGAACCACATATCTTTTAATAAATCACAATGCTCCTGAAATTCCGAGTAACTAAAACTATAGATATAAAAGTAACCACGCATCGTCTGTGGGGTGCCATTTTTTGATTATGATTCACTATACTCACAGCTTGTAAAATGCAAACATTTCTTTAACCTTCTAAATACCCAATTCAAAATAATAAAAAAATTTCGAGAAAAGGCTATCCACTTATAGTTTATACAGACTAAAACCGAATTCTCTGGATTTGCTTAGCACTCTCGCATGCTTAAGAGAAAGTTCAGACTGTCGTTATACTTTATATGAGAACAAATATGCCAACAATAATTTATTCTATTCATTCTAACGTGTAAACTCTTTATCAATTGTGTTTGCTTTTAAATTCACAGCTAGCGGCTGGTTGTTTTAAGTCAGTGCGATGCTTGCGAGAACTCGATCGCTTGCTCGTGTGGAGATTGGCCGCAGCAAACAAGTGCGTGCGTATGGCGTCATTCGAAGCATTTAACAAGACCAGATTGTATCGAAAGCTTGCGGTACCCAGGCAGCGTACATGTGTTGTGTACAGGGGCGAATATATATAGAGATTAATAGGGTTTAAGCCCTAAGCCCCCACTGTCAAGGGCCCACAAAATTTGAATTATTATCATAAATTTTTAATACTTTTTCATTATAATATATTTCATATATTTTATGTGTAGATATAATGGGCTTTACAATAGTCCATACTTTTTTATTGAATCCAAATAACGTTTAGTGTCTATTGTTTGATGCCAGATATACACCTATTATTATTGTCACAACTTTCAGCATGCCCAAACACTTTGATCAGGATTCGCCCGATACAGACATGTTCGTTCCTAACACAAACATTTAAACTATTTAAATAATAACTTAATGATTACAACCCAATAATAAAATCCTGGGTAAATGATTATCGCGTATTTACAAAATAAAAATCACTAATTATTCTTTTCAAGGCTGCCTTCCCATTTTTATTTTTACTTTTATTTCCCTCCTGGTACTGTTGTGCTTAACCGCGTAGAGCAGGCTACAGAGGTCACAATGAAGTACAATAAGTTAAAAAATCATAAGCAGAGATAAAAATGAGAAATTAAATGCATTGAAATCAACGATACACGAGTTAATAAATACAACCTGACAATACATACATAACACTAATTGGATATACGAGCAAAATACATGACATAAAACATAAATGTCGCATAACTTTTTTTTGTAATGGATAATAAATAAATAGACATAAACATTATACCACTCCCAAGGGAACGATTGACATATAATAGAAAATAATCGTGATGAGTTTACAAACGAATGAAATAAAAGTAGCGAATGATAGTTTTTATATTATAGAGTTTTATAAATTCACATTGTTATAACACATCTTTCCTTCCGAGATGGTTTGATAAACAGGAAAATATATTAATCGTATCGAGTAGATTGCTAAGAGGTTGTCTAATATCCAACAGCATCGAACAGTCAATGATGGAGTTCCGGACACCATCGAAATTTCTCACCCACAAGAAATTCATAAGGCTCGTCTCAGTCAAAAGCGGTTTTGTTTGTAACTGAGAAAATACTAAGGCCATTATATGTTTAATTGTTTAGTAATACTAATTTAAAGTACTTAAGTAGCTAAATACAATAAGGCTACTTATTTTTCACAGCGTGCAATACATAGAGGAATTGACACACGTGCCCACTTGTTGTTTTGAGTGTACCAATCCCGAAACGTTTTGCTCAAGTGATTCAACTTTGTCATCACGTGGCCTCCATCTCTATATGAAGCTTTGTGATATCATAGATGACAGATGCTACTACAAACCAATGAACATTTTACTTGGAACGAAAAAAATGTCACTGCACTCCAGTATTGTTCTATTGGGCCTGGTAGCCTTTAATTATATTGATCAAAATATTTAATAAAATATCAATAATTTAAATTTCTACTTTATTTACGCTTCGAAAATATTGTAATTGCAAATAAAATAAAATTTAATGCATTTCCATTGCCTAAAGTGGGAAGAGTGTAATTTGGGCGGAAGTACTTTTAAGAATTTCATATTCATTGCATTTTAAAAGCTTTGAGTGTAGTCAGTTGTGATAATAAATAAATATCAAAATAAGGAAACTTTGTCTGTACGATATCTATAGTCTTATACCAAGGTCTTAGAATATAAGGTTGCCTGGTAGAGAAGAAACGCTTCTCATTGGTTGCTTATTTGACGTCACTCGTAAGCATCTTACCATGTAAACATCTTACTCCAAACCTTTGCTATTATACTCTCGCCTTTCGAAAACAAAAACCGACGGAAAATTCACGAGACTGTCGGAAGTGCCCGCCCGATAGTCTCGCGAATACTATAAAAGAATTGTTTCTGTGAGAAAAATAAAAGGCTGGAATTACAAGGGAAAGTTTCAAAGTTCGGAAGAATACTATACCGATTTATATATACCGTGTTAAACGTCGATGTTAACGACTCTCGCGCTCCGAAAAGTTTCGAATTGTTGTCTGAGACAAAGGAAGACCAATTGGTATTCATTATTTTTTGTCGCTTCATTTTGTGTTTTTCTGTGAGGTGTACGTTAACCGATCATTCACTGTATATACATTTGCCTACTTACTAACAACTAAACCTAGCTGACAAAGCATTTTTACAGTCATTCTCGAATTCAATGAACAAGGTAATTTCTCTCCGAAGGCAAGACAAGTTTTAATTTGTTGATG
This sequence comes from Centruroides sculpturatus, assembly GCF_000671375.1. Taxonomy (NCBI): domain Eukaryota; kingdom Metazoa; phylum Arthropoda; class Arachnida; order Scorpiones; family Buthidae; genus Centruroides; species Centruroides sculpturatus. Next base: position 26,464 of record NW_019384865.1, read on the forward strand.
TGATAATTCCTATAAAATAACGATGTTTGAGCCGCTTAATGATTGAAATTTTAATTTGTTTCCTAGTGTTATAAACGAATTTAATGTGCAATTAAATACAGTGTCAATGTCCGTATAATAGATGTTGCCTTGTCCATTTATAGACGATTAAAATAGTCGTTAAAACGTTGCCTTGTTTTCTTCTTCACTTTTCCGATCGTCAAACTCTCGTTGTTCTATGTGACTTTAATGTAAGCGAAGTGGAACGACGAGTCCTGTGATACTATCGAAGTGTCTGTCTGTCAATTAAAAAAGAAAAAGCCGATGCGGGATGAAAAGTCAAGTCCGATGAATTAAGTCGTAGCCAGATGAAACGTCATTTGCAAGTGACAGAATGGTATTCGGTGAAAAGTCGACATCGGAAGATAACGTCGGTAGAGAAAAGTTTTTTCTACCTAAGCTTCTTCCGCTTCATGGATTATTGCACGATCACTTTTGACTTTTGCCAGTCGAGTCTTATCTCGCGTGATCGACACTACACTTCCGGGTATCGTCATTCAAGGTAGTCGACCACAGTCGAGGTGTTAATTTAATTTCATGTAAATTGTAAGATTTCTAATGAAGAAATAATTTTAAAAATATGATAGATGATCGTGTTAATTATAACAAAAAGTCACAAATGAATATTATAAAAAATTTCTATTAAATACATCTTCCAACTTCCATAATAATAATATTAATAAAGCTGTGTAAAATATGTATAAAAAATTTCTTTTGGATTACGTAGAAATTTTTACAAATTGAACAAATTTATTAAACCGACTGTAGAAGCTTTCTGTAGAAGAGAGTCGAGTTTGATAACTACTGACACAACTCTGAAATTTGTCTTAGACAAACTAAAAAGCCAGGACACAATCTTGAGTGCCAACCTTTCCGAGTCACTCCGCAAAAAAATCAGAGAACGGCGTCTTACAGAGGTCACAGGGATGCTGATTTACATACAGAACCCGAAGAAGTATGACCAAAAAGTTAGAAAGCCCGATTATTATTTCACAATGCCGAAAAAAATGTAATGCGCCAGGAGACGAAAAGTATGCTGAATCTTGTAAATACATATGTAGTGGAACAAGCAGCAATGGCAGAGGATATTACTGAGGTGGAGAACGATGATCCAGATAATATCTTCACGGACCTTTCGTACAAGTGAAAATTATAACAAAATTATAAAACTCTATAATATAAGGACTGTCATTCGCTTGTGAACTCATAACGATTGCTTTCTATTATTTCTCAATCGTTTTCCTGGGAGTGGTATAATGTTTATGTCTATTTATTTATTTTCCATTAAAATAGTAAAAATTATGCAACATTTATGCAACTCTTGTATTTTACTCGTACTGTATATCCAACTAGCAGGTGGGCCCGGCGTTGCTCGGGCAAAAGTAACGATAACTAAGATAAAGATTATTACGTTACAGTCAACCTTACCCGTTTTCACAGAATGCAAGAATTGGGTCCCCTTGTTTCCAGACTAATTAGAGAACTTTTAGATGGGTCTAAAAATATGTTCGATTTCCCGCAAAAACGAAAAAAACTGCATCTGCGTATTGCACGTCGCTTTCTCTTAACAATTCCATTGTTACGTAACATTTCCATTGTTGACACTTCCATTGTTACTTAAAACTTTTATTGTTACTTAAAACTTCCATTGTTACTTAGCACTTCACATTGTTACTTAACACTTCCATTGTTGATGGAAGTGTTAAGCCTTAATCCTGTCCCTCTCCCCCGTGGGGAGGAATTTCGAAAAATCCCTTCTTAGTGTGCGTTCTCCTAACGTACCCTAACTGTGTACCAAATTTCAGCTTCCAACTCCTAACCGTTTGGGCTCCGCACTTATTAATATTATTATTATCATCAACCCGTCTCGATTATATTATAGATTAGTGTTATGTATGTATTGTCAGGTCGTATTTAATAACTCGTGTATCCTTGATTTTAATGCATTTATTTTCTTATTTTTATCTCTGCTTCTGATTTTTTAACTTATTGTACTTTATTGTATCCTCTGTAGCCTATTCTACATGATTAAGCACGTAGAGTAGGTTAAGCACGTGGTTAAGCACAGCAGTACCGGAAGGAAAAGTAAAAATAAAAATAGGCGAGAAATCTTATAAAGAATAATTAGTGACTTTTTTTATTTTGTAAATACACAATATGCAATAATCATTTACCCAGGAATTTATTATTGAGTTGTAATCAAAGTTATTATTTAAATAGTTCAAAAGTTTGTGTTAGGACCGAACATGTCTGTAGCGGACGAATCCTGACCAAAATTTTTGGGTATGCTGAAAGTTGTAACAAGAATAATAGGCCTATATCTAGCACCAAAAAATAGGCACCTAACGTTATTTGGAGTGAATAAAAAAGTATGGACTATTATAAAGCACATTATATCTACACATAAAATATATGAAATATGTTATACACATAAAATATATGAAATATGTTATAATGAAAAAGTATTAAAAATTTATGATAATAATTCAAATTTTGTGGGCCCTTGACACTTGTAGCCCAGGGCTTAAACCCTATTTATCTCTATGTAAATCCGCTCCTGTACACAACACATGTATGCTGCCTGGGTATCGCAAGCTTTCGATACAATCTGGCCTTGTTAAATACTTCGAATGACGTCATGCGCGCGCACTTGTTTGCTGCGTACAACCTCCATATGAACAAGCGATCTAGTTCCCGCAAGCATCGCACTGACTTGAAACGATCTGCCGCTAGCTTTGAATTTAAAAGCAAACACAAATGATAAAGAGTTTACACGTTAGAATGAATAGAATAAATTATTGTTGGCATATTTGTTTTCATATAAAGTATAATGACAGTCAGAACTTTCTCTTAAGCATGCGGCAATGCTAAGCAAATCCAGAGAATTCGCTTTTAGTCTGTATAAACTTTAAGTGGATAGCTTTTTCTCGAAGTTTTTTATTTTGTGTTGGGTATTTAGAAGGTTAAAGAAATGTTTGCATTTTACAAGCTGTGAGTATAGTGAATCATAATCAGAAAATGGCAACCCACAGACGATGCGTGGTTACTTTTATATCTATAGTTTTAGTTACTCGGAATTTTAGGAGTATTGTGATTTATTAAAAGATATGTGGTTCTATTGCAGATGGAGAGAGACGGAAGAATGTACAGTTTTCGTGTAAATCCACCTTTAGACTGCAGAGGGCAAAGAGGTCAAGGGTACTCTGAAGGATTCGAGATTCCATTTATATGAGAAATCCCAAACATTTTTACTGATGATTTAATCTGAATGTGTCGCACTCTGTCCCTCAACACCCGGCCATCACATTGATGGGCTTGGCCGAACTTATAATAGGTCTGGAAAGAAAAGTTTACTTCGTCTGTACAATGTAAATAAAGCAAAAAAATAAAATAAATACAAATAATTGAAGTGAAATCGAAAGTGAGATTTAAATTTATTTATTTGAAATTCGAATATATAATTTGCATTAAAAATTTAGCATTATACAATAAGAACGAAATCGAATTTCAGTATTTGTGTTCAAAATTCGGGTACGACATCGAAGCAGATGTACTCAAATTCATCTTGCAATTTCAATCCAGATTGCATATATTTAAAATTTTGAATTTCTTCGAGTGGATTATAGTAATTTTCCGAAAGACTGATTCTTATGTTATTTTTGGCATTGACGTGTACCTCAACAATGCTAACAAGGAATCGGCAAAATGTAAACTTTAGAATCCGTAGAGGACGACTCAATGAAATATATCCGTTCGTATTACATGCTTTATTGAGACGCAATCTCATCCGGAAGATCAAGTTAGGATAAAAACACAAATTTACATTTATACCTTCTTCATTGCAATGTGTTACAGGAAGATGCAATTTGTTAATGAAACAATCTTCCTTCGCAACTATGTCACATATGAATCGAATATTTGTATTCATTATTTTTACTTTGTTAATAAAGTATGCACTTCTATTCACATAACACAACCAGGAAGAGAGCAATTCGTGCTTTCTTGGGCATTTAATGGCACAAATACTGTCCGGAATAAACCACGTTTCGTCGAAATCTTTATTTTGCAAGTAACATCTTATTGCATCTCTCTCTACGTCCGTTAATATAGGTTCAACGAACACTTGAGATTCCAGAAACCATTCTGGCATTGTCAGAAATCGTATGTATTGCAGGAATGGTTTCATCACCTGCCTTAGAGAATTTTTATTATTAATTCTTTTCTTGTCCCATTTTAAAACTATTGAGAAGACATCTGCTTCCTCAATAAATTGATTTATTGGCCTGCGAACGAGTCTATTCATTGTTGTTGCTTCACAGTTTAGCCATTCGTCCGATGAGAAAATTTCCTGCCATTCCGAACTTAATATATTCCAGCATAAATATTCTAATGTCTCATCATCTTGTTTACAAGCGAATTCATATACATAACACACGTTCTTAACTCTTGACGGAATGGTCATGAATTCTCGACATGTTTGATTTAAATAACGTAGGCCTAATCGATTGCTTATGCAGAATATGTCCATCGCATTTTGCATTGATTTTATGTTTCCTTTTCCATCCTTAAGATATCTGTAAACAGTCAATGCGATTAAATCGGAACTATAATTAGAACGATTGTATATGATTTAAATTTGATGGTAATTACCGTTACAGCAGAAAACATTATTGATGTAAATTAGAATAAGTCATCGTAAGTATTTAAAAGATAATTACATATACTCACTTTTTGATTTGTTGCAAAATTTCCGAGGAGTACGGCAAATAAAGAAAGACTGATGTTTTGTTTGCGTAAGGAAGTAGCATCATTTTTATTCTATTGCTATGTTCACATAGAACGGATTTTGAGAGAATGATCTGTCGTTGGTCCTTGCAACGTGTTGTAATTTGATTCATGATATTAAGTAAATTTTAAATTAGTAAGATAAGTAATATAAAAAAATATTATTGAATTTAGAGTATTGTTTCGTTATTAATACATTGTTACATGCATGGAGTATAAAATATCGGCTGATCGTAATTAAAATACCCAATGTAATGATGCCAATAAAATTTATTTAGCGTTCTAACCAAATAGAGTATGGTGACATTTCAGAACATCAGGAAGACATTTCGGAAAAAGATATTTTCTGTAAAGGCATTAACAAATTCGACTGACAAAGCTTAGGACGAAAAAGCTGCATCACCCATATATGGGTAATATGACAGTCAACATGACTCTAGGATAAGTATTAGAGTTTCTCAAACGGGATCCCGGCTGGTTTTTTAACCCGGGAAATTCTTTTTATCACGGAAAATCCCGCAAATTTTTTCGAAGTTTAATTTTTGTGTGTGTTAAAGTTGAGAAAATTTTGCAAATCGAAAATATAATTAACTCACAAACTGTTAGAATATATTTGTATTTGTTAATTTTAAGCATGCTTATTAGTTTTTTATATTTTTGCTTGTTATGACACGTCACAGATTGTCAATAATCAACATGTAGTTTATTTGTGACAGGATTCTGCAAATTCTTTACTTGTCAGAACCTGTAATATTTTGAATAATTGCGCCGATGCTGTCTTAATTTTATCTGTTAATTATACCCAGTAGTTTCAATAACTGCATTACGCCAGATTGTGCAAATTGTGCAAGGATACAAACGACTAACGAAGTGTGCAACTATGAAATTTTTCTTCACAAACTTGATTATTAATTCCAAACGAACTGCCGAATTATCTGGCTGTAACCTTAATGCCGCTATCAAAGCAACCGAGGTAGACAAATGAAGAATACGTGAGAGCAAAGAAGTACTGCAACGCATCTCCAACATTGAACCCGTAGCAATGTTCGATGCTACGAGTACAAAAACACGTAACATTTGTGTTTTCCTAAAAGCATTAAAGACGATTCTTCCCAAATCCATTGAATTGGAAAGGGCATTTACAGCAGCGGGACTTTTCATTATTAAAATAATAACCAGGTTGTGTGATCGGAGTATTGACCATCTTTGATTTTCAAAATCTTATAAAAATCTACAATAATATTTTGTATTATGTTTTATTTAAATAACGAAAATTACTTTGTAAGTTAGAAGTTTGATCTAAGTTTATTTTTTTAAATTTTCAACTCAGTTTAAAGGCATTTTTTTGTAAGCTTTTATAAGTTTTTCTATTTGTGAAAATTTCTACGTAATTCAGAGATGATTTTAATATATATTCTACACAGCATTATGAATATTATAATTTTGGAGATTGCAGAACTTATTAAATTACTTTTAAAAATGAAAAACTCGCGTGACGTAACGTCGCGATTTCCTTGTCCTGTGAGACTCGGTAGTGTCAGATTCAGGTCTCCTGTATCCTGTATTTAAAGCATCTTTTTTCTGCTGATTTGAAGGCAACAGCATCTAAAATTTCATTATGTTTTAATTTCTTTTCTTCTGCCATCAGTTTTGCTGTTAAATTTGTCAGGGTTCTTTCTTCAGATGGAGTTTATTCCCAGGCTGTTTCAAAGTATTTGAATTGGTCTGGCAACGTTGATAAAATTTTTGAAATTATCATATGATCATCCATTTGCTGAATTACAGATTTTAATCTAAAAGCAAGATTTTAGTTCTTCTTTCATAAGTATATGAGAAGAATTGCTGCATGAGCTGGCACTTCTCTTTTTCAGTGTCTCTGCTGAACAATAAATACAGTTTATCAAACATCTTTTTTGTTGTTGAACAGTTTATGATGTGTGTAAGTAATTTTTTACTGATTGTTGTAGTTTTAATCTTCTGAGCACTTGCATCTTTTTTCAACCAACTTGACTTTTGTTCAAGCATTTGACCCTACGGTCACAATAGGGATACTGTGTTTCTGTAAGAAGCTGACTTCCAGGGCAACCAGTTAATTGCTCGTCAGTGATGGTGTAGGGTCCATTCGTATTTGTTTGTTCGAAAAGACATCTGTAAATGTATTTTAAGTATTAAAATTTCATTTTTAATCGCTAGCGACGATATGAGCTAAAATTAAAAATAAAATAATGAAAACTTACTTGCTTTAAACTCGATATATGTAACAATGTATTAATAACGAAACAATACTCTAAATTCAATAATAAATTTCTTTATATTATTTCACTTACAAATTTAAAATTTACTTATTATACATGGATCGCATTACAGTACATTGCAACGATCAAAAGCAGATCAATGTCGCAAAATTCGTTTTATGTGAACATAGCGACAGAATAAAATCGCTGCTACGTCCATATTTAAACAAAACCTCAGTGCTTCTTTACTTAACATACTCTCCGGATATTTTACAACAAATTAAAGAGTGAGTTTCTCTAATTATCTTTTACATACTTACGTTGACATATTCTAATTTTCATCAATAATGTTTTTGCTTTAACGGTAATTACCATCAATTTTTAATCATATACAGTCGTTCTAATTATAGTTCCGTTTTAATCGCATTTTCTGTTTATAGATATCTGGAAGAAGGACGAGAAAACATAAAATCAATGGCTAATGCGATGGACATATTATGCGTAAGCAAACGATTAGGCCTGCGTACGTTAAATAAAGTATGTCGAGAATTTATGACCGATCCGTCAAGACTTAGGGACGTGTGTTATGTATATGAATTTGCATGTCAACTGGATGATTGCAGAGTAGAATATTTCTGCTGGAATATATTAAGTTTGCAATGGCATGAAATTTTCTCATCGGACGAATGGCTGAACTGTGAAGCAACAACCATGGAAAGACTTGTTCGCAGGCCAATAAATCCATTTATTGAGGAAGCAGATATTTTCGAAGTTGTTTTAAAATGGGCCAAGAAAAGAGTTAATAATGAAAAATCTCTTAGGAATGTCATGGAACCATTCCTTCCGTACATACGATTTTTGTCAATGCCAGAATGGTTTCTGGAATCTCTGGTATTCGTTGAACCGATTTTAACAAACGTAGAAAGAGATGCAATAAGATGTTACATGCAAAATAACGATTTCGAGGAGACATGGTTTATTCCGGACAGTATTTGTGCCATTAAATGCCCAAGAAAGCACGAATTGCTGTCTTCCTGGTTGTCTTATGTAAATCGAAGTGCATATTATATAAACGTGATAAGAAAAATGAACACAAATATTCGATTTATATGCGAAATAGTTGTTAAGGAAGATTGTTTTATCAACGAATTGCGTCTTCCTATAACACATTGCAGGGAAGAAGGAATAACTGTAACCTTGAATTTTTCTGTTAACTTGATTGAAATTTTGGAACACTATCTCAAAAAAGCATGTAATACGAACGGATATATTTCATTGACCTGTCCTCTACGGATCTTAAAGTTTAAATTTTATCGATTGATTGTTAGAATTGTAAAGAAACACATCACTGCAGAAAATGACATAAGAATCAGTCTCTTGGAAAATTACTACAGTCCGTTTGAAGGAATTCAAAGTTTTGAATATTTGCAATCTGGATTGAAATTGAATGATAAATTGGAGTACATCTGCTTTGATGTCGTACCCGAATTTTGAAGACGGATACTGAAATTCGATTTCGTTTTTATTATATAATGCTAAATTTTTAAACACAAATTATATATTCGAATTTCAAATAATTAAATTTAGTTTTCACTATTGAAATTTCTTTAATTATTCAAAATTATTTTATTTGTATTTATTGCTTTATCCACCTTATAGACACAAAGTAAACTTTATTTCCTGGTCTATTATAAGTTCGGCCAAGCCCATCAATATGTAAGCCGGCCGGCTTGGTGTTCAGGGAATATACTCCCGGCTCAAATTAAAGATTTTTTTTCACTTTTGGTAGCAGTAATTAGTTCATATAAAGTGAAATTTAATGTATTTTCTAATGAAAAGAAAAATGGAAACTGGACGTTTAAATTATTGATATTTTATTAAATATTTTGTTCAATATAATTCTGTGGCGGCGATGTTTTCCAGCGTATCTAATTAGAGCAATAATGGAATGCAATGTTTTCTAATCGCAGTTAAAGTTCAAGTAAACTTTAAATGTAGAGTTTGCAAGAAATTGACATTCACAAAATCGTATAACATTAACGGATTTGGTTAACTTTTACTACAGATGATTGCCGGCTTACAGTTAAAATCGGGAGTTGACTCCTGGGCAATCGATTTCTTGTTTTTCTCTGCTATTAGATCACACGATTACTTAATTTAAAATTTAAACATATCATTTTATAATTATTAAAGTACCTTAATATTTATTTAGTGGATATATGTATTTGTAAGTATTGTTAAAATATATATAAATATAAATATAGTTTAGACTTACGAAGCACGAGTTATGAGTTATGAATTATGTGTAACTGTAAGGTTGCCGACAGGGTGCAAAAATGTCAAGAGGGTCGAGCGGTCGCGATCGGTCATATGTGGGCGATCGGCACTCTACGGTCAGTACCGTAACTAGCCATTTTTGTGCCCTGTGCAAGAATTTGCATTTAGGCCCTTAATTAATTGGGTTTGGGAAAATAATAAAACAAATACATGCATTTTGGCCCCCCCTTCCAAGTGGCCCTATGCGGGTGCACGTATTGCACCTGCCTAGTTACTGCATTGTCTACGGTTACAAGAAACCGTTTATTTGACACCAAAGAAGCTTACAAGATTTCCGCGATCTTGGAAGTTCTACGTCGGCAGCGGCCTCTGGGTCTTCCTCTCCTTTCCAAGATAGTTCTATTTCGAAGGGGTGTCCCTGGTTTGCGAATGACCAATTCCATCGACGTCTCAACAACTCCGGGACGATGGGTCGACTTCCGTTGATGAAAAGATGTCAATCCGAGGTCGGGAGATGGAGACGAAGATGGGCACGAGACACACACACCACAATACATCTGCCACTTGGAACTTTCGGGAGAAGAAGCCGTCACGTTATTGATTTCTCAGGTTTTATCCGTTTTCCTCCGATTTCACTTTTCGATCGGTCTCTCCTCGTCACCTGGTGACAATTTGAAACCTTTCGGGGGCGCTTGACAGGTCAAAAACGAATTTTAATTCGATTCCCATCCGGAGATAGTTGATCTTCGTTTTTCCATTGTTGTATTGTTTAAATGTTCTTAAAAGTTCGTTTTCATCAAGAAAAATTATTTCTAACTTCTTTTTTTTCTTAAAAAAACAAGATAATTTTGTCCTTAAAAATAAATGTTTTTAACGCGAATTTCAGTGAGGTTAGGACCTGTCCAGAGCCTCACGTAACGAATTATTTTCAAATTAGGAAAAAAAGTGTTTTGGAACAATGTAGAGTACCATCGTTAATTACTGTGTCAGAAGCGTTAAACAAACACATCAAAGAATAGCAGTTATTCGAAAACAAATTCTTTCGAAGAACTTTTATACTTTTTTGTTTTAATGTTTATTGTATTTAATGTATAATATAATCTAATTTTAATTTATGTAATTGTTGTTTTTGTTTATTTGGGGATAGATATCAGAGGAAAAGTCTTGCGACATAAACATGAATGTCGCAAGACTTTTCCCATTGAAATCGAAAATAAAATAAATAGACTTAAACATTATACCAATCCCTGGAAAACGATTGTCAAATAGAGGGGGTGCAGTCACGTGATATAACGTCATCGTCCCGCCCACCAAAACAATCGTCCGCCATATTGGTTGCTTATTTGACGTTTGCTCGCTCGTTCGCTTATTATGTCAACGTGGAAGAAAGGCATCTTACCTGGCTATGCAGCCGATTTAAAAGATAATGATTTGATAGAATATAAAGAAAAAATTTCTTTTATTGGATGGGATCCATACGAAATGAAACCAACGGATTTTTCATCTAACGATTTAAGCACGTGGACCACTATAGAACATGGAGACATAGTAAATTATTTAGTTTTAACAATTAACGCTGTCACACTAGATCAGATGAAGGCATACAAATCACTCCATGCTCATAATTATTTGACAAGCGGATTTATTCATCGAGAAATTTTGTCAAGATCCGTTCGTAATGATTTAATTTTGCTTGTAGGAAAGGTACGTATCTTCATTTCAGATTTTCCATTTCTCATAACATAAACTGAGTTATATAAAGACGAATTTAATTTTATATTTAGTCACATTTTAAGTTGATTAAGTTGTATTTATAATTACCATCAAATTTTTTATTTTGTCCCCATGGTTTTGTGTTGTGCGAGTCTAACAACCTATTATTAAGATTAAATTAATTAGCCTAAATAAACCCTCCTATTTGTTATTTGCCATATTTATCATATCAGGGACTGACTGGAGCAGAATAGACTAAATTTTTACAAAAAAATAGCCTTTAATTAACCACAATCAAATTTTTAGTAGAATGCATTTCAAGCTTCTCATCAGCATATTTCAGGCACAAACACCCAAGTCAAGCCTAATACATCCATACAGAGATGCTTGAAATGCATTCTACTAAAAATTTGATTGTGGTTAATTAAAGGCTATTTTTTTGTAAAAGTTTAGTCTATTTTGCTCTAATCAGTCCCTGATTTGATAAATGTGGCTATAATAAATTGGAGGTTTATTAGGCTAATTAGTTTAATCTTAATTTATGTTGTGGGCTAGAAGTGTGATTTAATAACCTATTATTGTTTAAATATATTATTAGAAGTAAATAGCACAGTTTCTTACATTGTTTTTGTACACAGGTTAATTAATCACTCACAAAATCTACGGCAGCCAGCTTCAGTAGTGTGGGTTTTAGCTAAGAAAAATGAAGAGGTGATAACTGAGCATTGCAATTGCGTGGCTGGACAATCTTCTTCCTGCTCTCAAGAGGAGCAATTGCCTCATGTCTTTTAACTCATTAAAAGACATGAGGCAATTGCTCCTCTTGCTACCAGAGACTAGAAAAGTTCTCTCTACACTGGACTATAATTTCTCAAGCAACTCTCCAGGTGTTCTCTGTATCAAAGGTGCTTATCGCTGCCATATACTCTCTGTCTATAATTCACGACCATATATTGTATTTAATCACCTTCACACATGTTCCTTATTCTTTTTATTTTGTTTACACATCAACAGGACCACTTTACATTGTGCAAATTTTCTGCAGCTCCCTGCTGCCTTTCTTTCTTGTATCCATATGTACTGTACATTTCCTGGCCCCGCTGTAGAGCATTACCAGGAAAAATTTTACAATAAGTGAATATATAGTATACTTAAGATTGACAGAATATCATAAAGTAATAATAAGATAAACTTAAAACTAAAATAACAAAGAAAACAAATATTAAAACAAACAGTAAAGTTTACAAACATATAAATCACATGGAGGTCGACAACCAAACCAACAGCAACCAATATGGAGCGCGCTTCGTAAGCGGAGTCGGGTGACGTCACGTGCACTCCCTCCATACTAGAACGCAATCTCGATGAGTTCACAAGCGAATCATGTGGAACTAGCGAATGGTAGTCGTTATATTATACAGTTCTATAAATTCATATAAATATTATAACACATCTTCGTTCCTGAGATGGTTCGATTAACAGGAGAAGAATGACACAAGAGAAATATATAATCGTTACGAGTAGATTACTAAAGTCCTTCCTTGATCTCGAGAACGGTGTTAGATAGATGAAATTCGAGACCAGATGTGAAAAGATTGGGTGGCCCGGATTAACTATATACAAACGGTCTAAAACGGGAGTAATGTGATTTCAATTGAAAAATTCTTTCGATAGTTACATACATGACAGGCATGATTATGTCATTATTAGGAAAACTATGACATATAGGGGCGAGACACTACTAATTTGAGATCGAGAAAATATTTTTTAAATTAAATATATTCAAATGTAAACAAGCCACAATAACTTTTACTCGTTTTGAAATAACTTTTTTCCAGAGTAAAGACGCATGAATGATGATAAATAATATATGATGAATATAATTAATGTTATAAATAGTGAAGATTAAAATATATTTAATGAACAACTTGAAGCTAGTGGTGTCATTTATGGATTGTCGTGTATATGTCCATGCCCAAAATATTATATTGGAGAAACCAGAAGGAAATTGAAAGTGCGGTTGAAAGAACATGAAGCCGAAATTATGTTAAAAAGGCAGGAATCTCCGTGGTATTTACATTGTAATCAATATGACGGTAAAATGGATAGAAATAATATTAAAATATTATATAAAGTTAAAAATTGTTTTAAAAAAGAATTGTAGAACATTTTTGTATTATAACATATGCAAATGTAATAAATTTGAATAGGGAATGAATGTAGATGCATGTTGGGAAGAGATTACCATACATTAAATGAACATCAATCGGCAGTTAATTGTATCCACTGATCAGGCTTTATTGTAAGGCTCATCAATGGCCTAGCCAGGTCTTCGGGCCAAGCGATGATGGCTATTTTTGTGAATGGTCGATATCTGCTTGGCACCTGGGCTGGGGGACTTGTCGCGCACTGGCTAGGGTATTGTACAGGGGTAGTTGTACCCGATGTCAGACCGGTGGTACGGGTCGAGGCATTGCTAAACTTTGGCCAACATAGCCTGGTATTCGGGCAAGGTGATGTTGCGATTTTTTGTGCTTGTAGCTACTTGCTTGGCACCTGGGCTTGGGGATTTGTCTCCCACCCAATAGGGGTGTTCTATAAGAGTAGTTTGTACCGTATGCCAAATCGGCTTTACCGTTTGAGGGGTTCAATAAACTTTATCCGACTTGGATTTTGTGAATCTACTGATAATGGAATTGTGAGGGACGAACAGACCCATAATAAAGTGTTATTTTAAATTTTTATTATTAAAACATTTCATCATATAAAATCGAGCATTAGGCTAAAAGCCATAAAATTTTATTTTCCACAAAGTTGGTTCCTTGTGAGGAGGATCCAGCTAGTCAGCGATGTGTCACCCGGAACTTTCGATAGAGTGCCCATATTGGACGCCAGACCATTAACAACAACCATCTGACCTCATGGAAAAAACCCAAGAGGGTTTTCTCTTGTTTATTCAACAAGAGAAAACGAAAAAAACACCCGAGGTCAGTCGTCTTCCAAAGTCCGTCCACCAAAGTCGTTTTCAAGGATTAATACCGTGACCAAGAATCCAGAATTTAACCTGTGACAAAGATCGTGCCTTTTTAAAGATATCATCCCCAATTCCGTGCCGTCATATCGTAGTGCTCCTATTAATTAACGGACAAGACCCAGAACTATTTTGAGCGAACATTCTATCGGCGTCAACAGTGTCATCATACTACAGATCTGCGACCTAGAAGAAAGGTATTTATCAACCCGCGATTCGTTTGTAAACTCTCTCTCTCAACGGCCTAGTATAATTAAGCCCGATAATATGCCCGATATCTCTGTATTGTCTTTAGTTCTTATTAAAATTGTTATTTGTTAGAAAATATGGAATCCGAGTGAGTCACTTCTTCGTCTCTCTCCTCACTCTACTCCGAATCCAATCGCTCACCCGCTACCGCTCGCGTGACGTAACGTCGCGATTTCCGAGTCCTGCGAAACTCGGTGGTGTCAGATTCAGGTCTCCTGACGTGGTGTCAAAGAGACATCAACCCTACGGTCACAGAATTGTTGAGAATAAAAGTTTAGTATTTTATCGTTATTCATTTGTCTGCGTGTAAATCTCTCGAAGTCGGATGGAAAGAGTATATTTACTTGTTTTAGTCTAGAAAATATTTATTTTAAAATATACAAGTTGTATTAAAATATCAATAATTTAAATTTCCCCTTTGCTTCGAAAATACTGCAATTGTAAATATTCAAATAAAATTTAATGTATTTCCATTGCCTAACACTGGAAGAGTGTAATTTGGCCGAAAGTGCTTTTAAGAATTTCATTTTCATTGCATTTTAAAAGCTTTGAGTGTAGTCAGTTGTGATCAGAAATAAGTATCAAAATAACGAAATTTCGTCTGTAGGATATCTAATATTAATCGTTCAGAAATTTTATGAGTGTCCTCAGTTATTGAAGGTATTTAGTTTTGTTGCTATAGTAACTGTCAGGGGAGAAAAAGAGGTCCTAATTTTAATACGCTTATGAACGAAAACGACAGCTGAAGAGGTTGCCAAACTATTGGTCTGAAGAATTCGGTATCAAATACGTGTGAATCAGCTCGTACATTTTTCGCTGTTGATCCGATCCGGATGTGTCGCGCCCCATCCCTCATCACTTCGCTCTGAATTGGTCGAAACTACAACGGTCCTTGTCTGGAAAGAAAAGGTTTTGTTTGTGACCATAGAGCGATACATCCAAAAATTAAAACCTAAATAATTAAAGAAACTTCAATAGTAAAAATTAAGTTTAATTATTCGAAATTAAAATATATAATTTTTAGATATTACGAAATTAGCATTATGTAATAAAAACGAAAACGGATTTCAGTATCTTGAGTCAAAATTCGGGTACGACATCAAAGCAGATGTACTCATATTTATCATTCAATTTCAATCCAGAGTGCAAATATTCAAAACTTTGAATTCCTTCGAACGGATTGTAGTAATTTTCCGAGAGACTGATTGTTATGTCATTTTCTGCATTGATGTATGTATCTACAATTCTAACAATCAATCGATAAAATGTGAACTTCAGAATCCGTAGAGGACAAGTCAATGAAATATATCCGTTCGTATTACACGCTGTTCTGGAACTATATTTCGTCCGTAACTTCAAGTTAGCAGAAAAATTCAAGATTACATTAATTCCTTCTTCCCTGCAATGTGTTATAGGAAGACGCAATTTTTTTAATAAAACTATCTTCCTTAGCAACTATTTCGCATATGAATCGAATATTTGTATTCATTCTCCTTACTGCGTTAATAAAGTATGCACTTCGATTTACATAACACAACCAGGAAGAGAGCAATTCGTGCTTTCTTGGGCATTTAATGGCACAAATACTGTCTGGAATAAACCATGTCTCGTCGAAATCTTTATTTTGCATGTAACATCTTATTGCATCTATCTCTACGTTTGTTAAAATCGGTTCAACGAATACCAGAGATTCCAGAAACCATTCTGGCATTGACAAAAATCGTATGTACGGAAGGAATGGTTCCATGACATTCCTAAGAGATTTTTCATTATTAACTCTTTTCTTGGCCCATTTTAAAACAACTGCGAAAATATCTGGTTCCTCAATAAGTGGATTTATTGGCCTGCGAACAAGTCTTTCCATGGTTGTTGCTTCACAGTTCAGCCATTCGTCCGATGAGAAAATTTCATGCCATTGCGAACTTAATATATTCCAGCAGAAATATTCTACTCTGCAATCATCCTGTTGACATGCAAATTCATATACAGTAGATCCCCCTATAAAACCGTTTCCTATAGTTATGATTCCTATAAAAATTGTGGCATTATCCGTAAACAACGGTAAAAATAACTCCTATAATACGTAAAACGTCATTGGCAGCCGAACTACTTACCCGCCGTCCGTAGCGCCACGCTACGGAGAGATTTCTATCGTCTGGACAGTATTATATAAATTATATATAAATTAGGTACTGTACATATAATTATATATTAATTATATATAAATTAGGTACTGTATATATAATTATATATTAACTTAATTTATTGTAACTTTATTATAATTAAATATATATTTTTCGCCGTCTAGCGTCACGCTACGGCGAGTTAGGCGACCTATCGTCTGTTTAGTACTGTAATTTTATACATTTCTTGTGAAAGAAACATTTCTTATTTAACGGCCATAAAAATTATTTATATTAATGATGTCTCCAAAGGTCAACGAAGTTTTCGCAGAAAAATAATATCAGAAATCGCGGCCGCAATTTGATGCGCTGTTCCGCGACGAAACCAAGCTTTAGCAACGAGCGTAGTCAAAGGGTACACACTCGGTAAGTAATCCTACAATTTTTTGTTTATAACGTAGTTTATACGGATTATTTTAAAAAAAATATACGTATTTTGGAAATGTTGAGTCGAATTAGTCTAGAATCGATTAATTTTATGAAAGAAAACCTTTCAAACAGCCGTAGTCCGTAAACTATGATTCCTACAAAATTGATTCATAAAGAACGGAACGTATCTACCGTCTTATAGGGGGATCTACTGTACATAACACACGTCCTTAAGTCTTGACGGATCGGTCATGAATTCTCGACATACTTTATTTAAATAATGTAAATCTACTCGTTTGCTTATGCAGAATATGTGCATCGCATTCGCCATCGATTTTATGGTTTCTCGTCCTTCTTCCAGATATCTATAAACAGTCAATGCGATTAAAACGGAACTACAAGTAGAATTACTATATTAATTGTTTATTTAAAACTGATGGAAATTATCATTACTTCATTAGTTTTATTGGCTCCATTTATTTATTATTTTTTTTAAAAATAAATTTAACAATCATCCTGATGCTCGTGTTCATCAGGATAATGCGGACCACAAACAATCCATAAACTATATATTGTATTTTCATATGATGTTCGAGGTAGACCTATTATCATTCCAGTTCAACGTGATAATGACATATGACTGTCATCTTTTAATTCCCAACTAATTCCATTACCAAGTCCTTTTTCACCTTGCTCCAATTCTTCCATCAAACGAGAATTGCGAGAAACCACAACACTTTTGACTTGGAGCTGCCGACATCTTGAAATTTATTAAAATTTAATAAATTTCAAGATGTCGGCAGCTCCGAGTCAAGGTTATTAAACATTATTAATGCAAATTAGAATATGTCAACGTAAGTATTAAATAGATAATTAGAGAAACTCACTCTTTAATTTGTTGTAAAATATCCGAGGAGTATGGTAAGTACAGAAACACTGACGTTTTGTTTGAATAAGGACGTAGCATCGCTTTTATAATATTGCTGTGTTCACATAAAACGGATTTTGAGAGAATGATCTGCTTTTGATCGTTGCAATGCACCGTAATCCAATCCATGTATAATAAATTAATTTTAAATTTGTAAGTGAAGTAATATAAAGAAACTTACTATTGAATTTAGAGTATTGTTTCGTTATTAGTACATTGTTACATACATCGAGTTTACAGTATAGACTGATTATTATTAAAAATACTCTATATAATTATGCGAATAAAATTTATTTAGCATTCTATATGAAATCAAATGGAGGATGGTGACATTTCAGAACCTGCAAAGACATTTCCGTGAAAAATATTATTTTTTTAAGCCATCAACAAGTTTGGGTGACGAAGCGTAGGATTAAAAGGCTGCGTCACACATATATGGGTGACATGATAGACAACGTGTTAATTTTCGTTAAGCCAAAATCCAATCGAATTGTTAAAACATTACATTGGTATTTCCACTCAATAGTTTATATGCACATTATATTCCATATGAAATTTGCACAGTTATATTCTATACTTTTATTAAATTGAATAATTCGTTATTATTTGTCAATGCGTTTCCTATATTTTCACAAATGTTTTTAGTTATGACATATGTATAATTTGTAGAAACTGATTTCTATAATTATATATCGAACATCAAAAATCGCGGGAAAGTTAAAATTACTGTATTTAATACAGATTTTGTTACAATATTGATTTGTGACTTCGAACTTTGTATTATAATTAAGACAATCGTCTATCACAGGGATGAGCAACACGCGGGCCGCGGGCCGCTTGCGCCCCGTTAAACATTTTTATGCGGCCCGCCAAGTATTTTTAAAATTGAATTTATTTTATCGACTTTCTCCCATCAATATATTGTTATAAAATTAATTATAATAAAATGGTAGTACATACTAAACCGAAACAATTTTTTGTGACGAGTTACTCACTTGTCGGCGACTTGTTCAAACATGCAATACGAACGCGCCGCGTCTGTGCTTGTTTGTGTTTGCTTCTGTCACACAATCAGTCAGACTGGTAAGCTGTTAACTAGCAATTTTAGCAATTCTTGTGTTTCTTGAAAGGCGTGAGTGCAATATTATTGTCAAAAAGGTAATATTAGAGTTTTTTTT
>NW_019384865.1:46895-87236 GCF_000671375.1 Centruroides sculpturatus
GTCCCGAGTATACCGAGAGAGAGTGAAGTAAAAACAATCTAAGTATTTACCTCTTTAGGTCGGCGATCAAAAACCTTGAAGTCCTTCCAGAGTAGATGCTTGTAGTCTTCTTCGACCGATGATCTCTTCCTCCGATGATCGCCTTGAGATCTCCGATCATTCCCCTTTTATACTTTTTTTAGCGTGGGAAATCTCGGGGATTCTTCTGACGCAAACTGTCACTTCTCCCGATTTATGACAGTCTCCCCCGTCATGGGTGACGACAATGCAGACATCGCTTGACCAATTAATGTTAAAGTCGTCATCACCTGGGGAGATGACTGACCATTTTTGGTAATGTTCTCACCGTAAGGGTGCCCTTGTAGATGACCTCTTGTCTACTCTCAATACAGGAACACCCGTCTGTCTCCGTCTATCGGACACCCGCAGGAGACTACTCTTTTACAAGGTGTCTGCGGTGTGACCAATTAGCAAAACAAACAAATGTCCCGGGGAGAGGGGATTCTTCCGCGGTCGCCTCGGACGACTTCGTCCTAGGGATGACCTTCTTGACGGACGAATTACGCAGTTTATTATCCGGGGTCTATTCCTCAGACATTAGAGTGAGAACGGGAGAAATAACGGAAATAATGACGAAAGAAATATAACTTGTTACGTATTTAATAAAAATTCTCTTAAAAGAGTTGGATTTTCACACTTAATTAATATGCTCAGAGACTGTGTCGACATTAAAAGAATATAACATAAAAAGGCATTACGATACAAAACACGAACAATATAAAAACTTAACAGAACAACTCCGGATAGATAAGTTTAATCAATTGGAGAAAAACTTGGGAAAACAACAGGCTATTTTTAAAAATCAAGCTATTTTATCAAATACGGCAGTAAAGGCTAGTTTTGTTGTCAGTCAAATACTGGCAAAAAAAATGAAACCCTTTGCGGATGGAGAGATGATAAAAGAATGTCTGACTGCTGTTGCAGAAATAGCATTTCCTGATAAAATAAATATTATTTCAAACATTAGTTTATCAAGATTCACCATTGCAAGGAGAATTGAAGACTTGTCCGAGAACATAGCAACAACGCTTCGTGAACGCATTGCAAAATTCGAATACTGTTCTTTGGCACTTGATGAGAGTTGCGATATTAGCGATACAGCACAACTGGCTATATTTTTACGTGGTATTGACACCAAATTTAATATTACCGAAGAATTGTGTTCACTGATTCCAATGCAAGGGACTACAACCGGCAAAGACCTGTACGATGAACTAAAGTCTGTGTTGGAAAATTTTTCAATTTCATTAGAAAAGATTATTGGTATATCGACAGATGGAGCACGAGCAATGTCAAGCATGGAGGTAGGAGTATCGGGAAGGCTATTTCAAGACATTAAGAAGGTCACAGGAAGGGAAATATTCGTTAACCACTGCATAATTCACCAGGAAAATTTGTGTGCGAAAAGATTGAGTTTGCCAAATGTCACAGTACCAATAATTAAACTAATCAATTTTATAAAGTCGCGCGCGTTAAATCACCGTGAATTTAAAGAATTCCTGAAAGATTTAGAAACTGAATATGGCGACGTGGTTTTTAATACCGAAGTACGTTGGCTTAGTAGAGGTGCAATGCTAAAAAGAGTATACAACTTAAAAAGCGAAATACAATTGTTCTTGGATATGAAGGGATATGCCTTTCCTCATTTTGGTAATAAAGAATGGATGTGCGATTTTGGGTTTCTTATCGACATGACTCAGCATCTCAATGATCTTAATGTGGAACTTCAAGGCAAAGGACAGTTTATTCACAATTTGTATGATAAAATTCAGGGCTTTGAGCGCAAATTAAAATTGTGGAAACAGCATCTTTTGCAGAATAATGTGTCTCACTTTCCACATTTAGAAAAAGAAAACGTTACTACTTCTCAAAAATACGCACAATATATAGACATTTTAATCAACGAATTTCAATTACGATTCCAAATGTTCAAAGCTGAGAAGACAGCGGTTTCCATGAAAATGTTTTCCTCGCCATTTAATATCGATGTGGATACAGTTCCCGAAGACTTTCAAATGGAAGTGATTGACATGCAGAATAATACCAATTTAAAAAATGTATTTTTCTCAGTAAACATCGAAAATTTTTATAAATCTTATGTGAGCCCTGAGAAATTTCCGCTTTTGACGAAAAATGCAAAGCAAATGATGTCTCTGTTCGGAAGTACGTATGTTTGCGAACAATTATTTTCAACCATGAAATTAATCAAAAATGACCACCGATCAAGACTGAGTGATGCACGATTAGAAAGCTGCGTACGTGTAACTACCTCATCAATTCCGGTTTATATTGATCAGCTCGTATCGAAAAAAACAGTGCTAAATTTTTCATTAAAAATTTCAAGTAAATTCGTTTTTCTGTTCTTTTCTTGTTTGTTTTTATTTTGCATTAAAATTTGTATATGAAATCTTTACTTTTTTAAATTTTATATTTTTTATTGTAATGTTTATTATAAATAAAGTTTTGTAAATTATTAATAAGTGTTACTTTATGTGCGGCCCGCCAAAAAATTTTAAAATTTAAATTGACCCGTTGATTAAAAAGGTTGCTCACCCCTGGTCTATCATATTTTTAAAATTATTTTTTTATTAGATATGTTACAATTTACATGAAATTAAGACAAAAGGAGTGTTCTATTAACGAATACAAGTTGCATTTTCATAATAGTCGTTTCTTTCTTTTGCAGAATGGAGAATTTCAAAGAATTAAAGAAGTGAAAGACTTCGGCAGGAGGAAAGCGCCTCGTCGTCAACCTCTTCGATTCGAGTGATTCGGTTGCTTTCGAAAGATGTCGAGGAGAGTGGAGAGGGCGAGTCGCCTACACCCGGCAACAAACGGGTGGTTGTCATCTTTCCGAACGATAGCACCTCTTCTGTGGTCAAGTATCTAGGACGACGATACCCGAAAGTTGCGGAATGGACGGTGGAATGTCGATCACGCCAGTAGGACTCGACAGACAAGAGTCGGAAGTGATCGTGGAAACACCCGTCAAGCGGAAAAAGCGTTGGTGGAAAAGGCTTTTCTTCTTCTGCATAAAATAAAGTATTTCTCTGCCGAGGTTGTCTTCCACCGACGTCGACTGTGCCATCCGAATACGACTTTGAAATGACGTTTCACATGGCTAAGACTTAATTCACTGGACTTGACTTTTCATCCTGGATTGGGCTTTTTCCTTTTCAATTGACGGACAGACCCTTCGGGAGTATCAGAGTACAGGTAACCCCCGTATAACACGGTAGTTACGTTCCAAAAAATTGCCGTGTTATGCGAATCAAAGAACTAGTACGAAAAGGAGGGTTAGGTTCCAAAAAATAAAAAATATGCTACTATATTTTCATAAGTTCTTAAGTTATCTTAATAAGATCTTAAGTTAAATATCTTTATTAAAATTTTCTTAAGTGATACATATTAATATAAATTAAACAATGTTTTCTTTGTCATCACTAAAAGCACTATTAACCGAAAGCGTTTTATTTTTGGCAAGTTATCGTTATGCTCTGAGCATTTTTCTGCATTATTTTCAGATTCATGCTTTACCTTTTGCAAAAAGTGTATGTAATTTTAGATTGCTTGCTTCTAGTTAAAAGATCTTTATAAATTTCCTTATATGGTGGTAAGCACTTATGGAATAAGGGAAAAACATCTGGCAACACCAGAAGCAGAAGCGTCGAGATTTGGCAAAATTGAAACAATTTTCGCGAAGGACCATGTGCATGGATGGAGACGAGAAAAGAAAATTTACACACTGAAGTACTAATATTGATAATTCACGAAAATAATAATTTTCGTGAACTATTAGTACTTCAGTGTGTAAAAATTTATTACATTTCATGTTGTACGAGGGTTTTACCCATTTCTCGAACCGTGTCAGAGTGAATCCGTGCTATAAAAGTACCGTGTTATACGGGGGATGGTACCAATTCTCGAACCGTGTTAGAGCGAATCCGTGCTATAGAAGTGCCGTGTTATACGGGGGTTACCTGTACTAGTTATTCTACTTCGATTAAATTAAAGTCCATAGAACAGGGGTCGGCAACCTGCGGCTCGCGAGCCACATGCGGCTCTTTAGTTCCATACGCAAATATTATTTATTTTATAAAAAAAATAAGACATTTAAAAACCGTTCTGAATCGGTTAATGAAGATTCGGCACCGATTCTATCTCTCAGCCATTTGTACTCGCTTTTCATCGCACCCCTCCCCCGTGACACGCGTCGTCACTGTCGTCAGTCCGTCGGAAGCTCTCGAATGACGCAGTCGTCGGATGTTTCTATGAGGTTTAATTCACTTTTGACGCAAGACAATTCTGAATAAATAGATTAGTTTTTTTTTTTAATCAAAAACTTTATTTTTACGAGTAGACTACTATTTATTGTTGGCAAGAAAAAAATTTTGTGGCTCTTTAAAAACTTTGAAATTTTGTAAATTGTAATTTTTGGCTCTTCCGACTCAAAAGGTTGCCAACCCCTGCCATAGAACAATGACAGTTTAATGGTCGGCGAAGTGAAAACAAAAACATAAGGCAGTGTTTCTCGAGTATAAACGCTGTGTTACGCTATTGTCTGAAAATTGACAAACAAACTTACATTATTCAGAAATTTACACTGTATTTAAACCGGTGTTCAACTGTTAACAAATTTCACCATAAATAGCGGATATTGGCCACTAGTATGCATTACAAAATCAAAACCATTTCAACGTTGAACTTAAATGAAAAACATTGCAGTCAGTATAAGTCCAAACCAGAATTATAATTATTTCAACAATTAAATCTGTAAATCGAATTGTCTTAAGTGTATATAAACTTTTATATTTAGTAAAGTTTAATATGAAATTTAATATGATTTTTTATATTTTTTGTTAAAAGACTTGATATTTATCATCATAAATATTAAAATAGCATATTACTATATTCGTTAGAACTTTTTCTATCTTCCGAAGCGAAATTACATTGTGCACAGAATTCGAGAATAAGCATAAAAATGCTCTGTCAGTACAGTTTACTTGTTAGTAAGTAGTCAAGTGTATATAATTAATATACTGTACCATAAAACGGATTCTTCATTATATCTACTGTCGCTTTCACGTTTGAAAGTCCGGTGAGCATGGTTAATTCCTCAGCATGGTTGGCCCCATAGTTCCTAGTGATGGAATTTCATTTCAGAAAAGTGTTGATGGCACCCTTTCTCTGTTCCCCCCTCGCTCAAATTTTCTGGAAATATGTCGTAATGAGATTGGAGAAGGTGAAGCTTTAAAGACGTGTGGCAATCCATTTCTTTGTAACACCTCGTTAGCTATGAAATAGAAATTCGTGGTTATTTACCAGAAATTCACTCTCAATAGTTTTAAATGAATGCGAGCGACTAATTCGACGAGTTAGAGCTTTCAATCAAAGAGTTTTCTCTTTCAGGAATTTTATTATTTCAGGTACAAAAAAAATTTTCCGTTTAGTTTTGTCTTTGTCAAATTTGAGAAAATTTTTTTGAAAGTAAAGGAAATCACTTTCATTTTTTTCCATGGACTTTATGAAGGAGTATCATCAATCTCAATTTAACAAGTAAACAAGTAAATCAAAAAACCATTTTTCCTAGTTCATTGCGGTATGCCTTTCCAATGTAGACCTATTTTCAAATTACAAATACTCTCATTTGCTTTATCCAAATAATTATCATGATTGTTGTCATTTAAAGGTTTTTCCAACCCAATCTATTTAACATTTTTGGATTGAGCACACCAATTAAATCATTCGTTACTATGATAAATTCTATAGTTTCAAAACAAAAATGTGCACACTTGAACTTATTTCCCAAGTAAATATTTTCAGTCTCTTGTCAGTTCTGCAATTCATTAATGTATCACCAATCAACGATACATTTGTTTAAATTTGTTTTTCTTACTAAAGTATTGCTTCCTAATTTAATCATTGGGTTATGATAAAATAAAACACTATATCATTACGACCGCTAACAGGATGAACAACAGCTTCATTAATAACTGACACATACCTGTGAAATGTAATTTCAGATAATTTTTTCGATGCTCTGTTGGTACAACCATATGCTGTAGAAGCAGCTATAACAAAAATATCCGCTTGCAGTAGATAAAAGTGTAAAAATAATAGCGTATTCGCACGGATTCTGCAAAATCTAATCATGCTATCACCACTAAATAACACACCACTAAATTTACACTTACAACATATGGACACAACACAACATATATAAAGCATAGACACCATTAAGCAATGGTGGATTCAAAAGGCACTCCACGGCATGCATCCCTACGACCTGGCCCAGGATTTTGTTGACAAAACTGCGTCAAACAGCTGGTTAGATCGGGAATGCCTCTTTGGAGAGACGGAAGGATTCATGATTGCCATACAGGATCAGGTCATAAATACTAAAAACTACAGAAAACACATACTCAAAGATACAACACTCACAAATGACACATGCAGAAAATGTCACATCATGCCAGAAACTATACAACACATCACTTCTGGTTGCAAGCTCTTGGCACAGACAGATTACTTACATAGACACAATCAAGTAGCAAATATAATACACCAAGAGCTTGCAAAGAAACACAAATTGGCAGACATCCACGAACCATACTACAAGTATATTCCACAAACAGTATTGGAAAACAACACGCACAAAATCTACTACGACAGAGCCATAATCACAGATAAAACAATTTACCACAACAGACCAGACATCACACTCATTGACAAACATAATAAAATCACATACATTATAGACATATCCATTCGAAACACTCACAATATACAAAACACATTCACTGAAAAATTAGCAAGTACACTGAACTCGCCTAGGAAATAAGACATCTGTGGAGGATGGATAGGGAGCGTATTGTACCTGTCGTTCTTTCCTTTACAGGTGTCATAGCACACACACTACACAAAAGCCTGGGAACAGTACAATTGAATAGAAATACATACATCACACTACAGAAGACCACTATATTGAATATAAGTCATATTGTTAGGAAATTCCTAAATACAGACACACACATTGACACACTTATTTAATTTTTGTTTTTGGTTGCTATGCCTTGACTCTGATCCGGCATAGTACACGGTCACCAGTGTCAACCGAGTATAACTCACTAAACCCAACGTAATAATAATAAGCGCAGAGCCCAAACGGTTAAAAGTTGAAAGTTGAAATTTGATACACAGGTACTGTACGTCACGAGAATGTATACTAACAAGGGATTTTTTAAAATTCCACCCTCTCGCTAGGGAAAAAGAGAGGATTAGCGATTTTCCTGAAGTACTTGGCCTTCTACTGTACTATTTTAAATGCACTTTTTTGCGTTTTGACTGCGTTTTAGTAAGTTATGCCATGAGAATACACATAAAGAAGAAATTTTTATATATCCCCGTGGGGAGGGAGAGAGTTAAATATAAATACTGTAATTCCCATCAACTGATAATTTGGATATGAATATTGTAATTCCGATTCAATATGGATACTGTAATTTCCATCAACTGATAATTTAATGTACAGTACACTACGAAGGTAACAATGTATTTAAAACGAAACAATATTGTAAATCCGACAATAATTTTCCTTACGTTATTTACAGTATTTCGGATATTTAAAATTTATTCACGATAAATGGATCAGATTACAGTATTCTGCAATGACAAACAACAGATCCATTTTTCAAAATCTATTTTGTGTGGATGTAGCGTTAGACTAAAATCCATGCTATATCCTTATTCAATCATAGAATCAGTCTTCCTTTACTTACCATACTCCTCGGATATTTTGCAACAAATCAAAGAGTGAGTTTCTGTAATTATCTTTTAAATAATTACGCTAATTATATTCTTCATTTAGCTTTAATGATAATTATCATCTATTTAAAATAATATACAGTAGTTCTAATTATAGGTTCTCGCCAATCGGATTTTATATTTATAGATATGTGGAAAAAGGACAATAAACCATAAAATCGATTCAAAATGTAATGGACATACTCTACGTAAACAAGCGATTAAACATAATTCATTTAGATAAAATTGTCCAAGACTTCATGACTGATTCTTCAAGAATTAATGACATCTGTTATGTATATGACTTTGCATGTCAACAGGACGATAGGAGAATAAAATATTTGTGCTGGAATAAATTTAATTCGGAATGGCAACAAATTTTTTCATCAGAGGAATGGCTGAACTGTGAAGCAGCAACCATTTATACACTCGTTCGTAGGCCAGTAAATAGAAAAATTGACGAAACAGACATTTTCACAGTAGTTTTAAAATGGGCCAAGAAAAGAGTTGATAATGAAAAATCTCTAAGGCAAGTCATGCAACCATTCCTTCAATACATACGATTTCTGACAATGCCTGAATGGTTTCTGGAATCTCAAGTGTTCGTTGAACAGATCTTAACGAACGTAGAGAGATGCAATAAGATGTTACTTGCAAAATGAGGATTGCGACAAGACATGGTTTATTCCGGACAGTATTTGTGCCATTACATGCCCAAGAAAACTCGAATTACTCTCGTCCTCGGTTCTCTTATGTGAATCGAAGTACATACTTTATTAATAAAGTAAGGAGAATGAATACAAATATTCGATTCATATGCGAAATAGTTGTTAAGGAAGATTGTTTCATCAACAGATTGCATCTTCCTTTAACACATTGCAGGGAAGAAGGTATAGTTGCTTATTTAAGTTATTCTATTAACTTAATTTCATGGATTAATACACGTTATCCACTAAAATGTAATAAAAACGGATATGTGTACTTGGCTTATCCTGCACGGATTTTAAAGTTTTCATTCTGTCGGTTCATTGTTAGAATTGCAGAGGAACACATCATTGAAACAAATAAAATAAGAATCAGTCCCTCGGCAAATTATCACAATTTATTGGAAGGAATTCGACGTTTTATAAATTTAAAATCTAGATTGGAATTGCAACATAAGTTTGAATACATCTACTTCGATGTGATACCCTACTTTTGAAGATGGATACACAAATTATTTTTTCGTTTTTATTATATAATGTTAATTTCGTAATATTTAAAAAATTATACATTATAATTTAGAATAATTAAATTTAATTTTAACTATCGAAGTTTCTCAAGTCATTTAGATTTTAACTTTTGGCTGTATAAGTTCTGTAGACACTAAGAGGACATATACTTTACAGGTCCATTCTTGGTTCAACCGAGCTCACAATTGCAATAGAATGAACATTTAACTGATTTAAGATTTTGATGATTTTACTCGTTATTGACATTAGTGGCATGCCGTGACATTTTATGATAGGAAAGCTGTGTTTACGTACGAAGCCGACATCCAGGGGCAATCAGTCAATTGCGCGTCAGTGACGGTATAGGGTCCATTCGTATCGTTTATTTGATAAGCCAGTAAAAATCGTACACTTCCTTAAATGCATTTTTAATATCACAACATTCCGAATCGTTAGCCACGATATATAGGCTAAAATTATAAATAAAATAATAAAAACTTACTTGGTGAAATAAAATGTGTGGTGGACGTACCGGTACATACCCGGTACAAAATATTCTTCAATTGTACGAATATACTTTTAAAGAAAATTATAATTAAATATAGCTTTGTAAAGAAACGTACATAAAAGTATAAAATATTCTTTACTTTTTAAATCTTAAAACAATGCACTTAGTCAAATGGCTCCCTACAAGTGGCTAATGGATGGAATCGAAGACGATTGCAAAGCGTGCATACACGCGGACTGCCAAATCCCCAGGGTGCCGATACCTGTCAATGTTAAATACAGTAGAGCGTCGTTTATCCGAAAGCTGGTTATCCGAAACGATTCCAGTCGGCAAATTTAAATTTTCGCTAGTGCTGTGGCGCTGCAATCTTCGGCTATTTCTCGGGCTACTCAAATATTTTACGTTTTTGATACTAAATTAACTACTGGAGTATGATTTTTTATTGTTTTTATATTTTTCAATAAATTTATTTTGTTTGTACAAAATAAAAAAAATAATTTTTAACGATACAATTGTCTTTGTTAGGCNTAAAAACTTACTTGGTGAAATAAAATGTGTGGTGGACGTACCGGTACATACCCGGTACAAAATATTCTTCAATTGTACGAATATACTTTTAAAGAAAATTATAATTAAATATAGCTTTGTAAAGAAACGTACATAAAAGTATAAAATATTCTTTACTTTTTAAATCTTAAAACAATGCACTTAGTCAAATGGCTCCCTACCAGTGGCTAATGGATGCGGTCGGATGGCCGAGCGGTCAAGGTGGCAGCCTACCGCTCTGGAGGACCCGAATTCGAATCCGAACGGGTCGAAAAATCCCCAGGAATTTGTCGGGGGGTGGTCCGTTCGGATATGTGAAGTAATAAGGATAGATCCAGGATCAGTTTGAACTGATACTCGTTTGGGAGGACGAACCAAACTGTACGCAGTCATCAGTCTGTACAGGTATAAGAACTGCACTGTTGTGGGATGAGAATTGCTTCCACTTCCTTGTCTTATCATTCCAAAAATAAAAAAAACGCTAATTGAAAAGAAAACATAAGTTAAGAGTTTAATGCAAGATTATATAATCATTATACTAAGTCAGTTTTAATTGATAAAAAAAATATCAGACAATTAATCTTAAAGTATTTATTAGGAAAGGTGGGCCACAGAGAGATAGATAGCCCTCAGTGAATCACAGTGGGTCTCCCAGCTCAATCTTTAGTTAACATTTTTTTAAATATAAAAATACTGAAAATATTTATATTCTTCCAACTTTTCAGTCCGATCAACACGATCAACATGCAGTTACAAAGTTTTTTTATTTGACTTCACTCATTACTTCTAAATGTTGCGTAATCGTGGAAAATAATTAAACCAAAAGTATTTTAGTTTTGCGGGCAATTTTACCACAAAATGTTTCTATCAAAACACTTATTCGTTTAAATAACGTCAATAAATATGTAAATTAGAGCTAAATTGGAGCTGAAAAACGACGAAAATAGCGATTATCTAACATTTGTTTACAGTTTTACCTTGATTTACGTAGACAGAGCGATTTTCTTATTGTAGTCAATCTTCCACCAGACATTTCTGAGAAAATGCTTACTCGTTCAAACAGAATCAAACAACTAGAAGTTACCTAATTACACCCTAAACGTTATGAAATAATATAAATAAAAGAATGATAGCTACGCGATAATCGTGTTTCTTAGCTCTCAAATTATATAAAAATAAACATTAAAAACGCAATTTTTAATACAGCAAGAAAGAAAGAAAGAAAACTAAGTGCGGAATTTAACGATAAAATTGCAGTTTTTTACGCGATAGATAAAACTTAATAATTTCATATTAAAACACAGGGTCCGAGAGACCAACTGCGACTCAGGCAAGGGCAAAAAGTTACATGACTCACTGAGGATTAAAATTACATAAATATTTATATTTGCCTTTGGTATTGTCTTTTCGGGATCTCTTCCTAGCTGGTTCTTCATTTCTTGCGAGACATGCGTTGATCGTTTTGAGGTACAGACTTAGGTAACGTACTTAGGACAATTAGGGAAGATTGATGGATATGCATCCGACGTTAATGCCCAGTGATCTCGTGGAATTTCTATTTTCTCTCCATTTATAACATGGGAGTAGGCTTTAAAATAAATCTACTCGCAAAATGTACGTCATAAACGTAACACTTACTTGTTAGCATCTTGTCATCTCGTGATATGCATCGCATCCACTCCTCAATCTTATCGCTAAAAACACGGAAGAAATGTCTCTTCTCGTTAGATGTCTTACATCCTGCCTCGCATCCTGGCACAAAGCACGTTAGCATTTATATGTAGCTAAAAAAAAACAATTATTATAGGTCGAAATCACTGACCTCAGTATACAAATAGCAAGAACAAAGCTCTTCTGCTAACAGTGACGCCAACTAGCGGCAAATATTGTCTCTAGCTAAGTTTGAACTATTAGTCGAAAGACCAGTTAATCTACAGACTCTGATTATACTGACCAAAACATTCAATGAAATATCAGTATTCATATACAGTAATTACAGCCAATGGAATCGGTAACTATATTAGTAAAATTTGTATATTCTAAATATAAATNTAAATAAATAGATGTTATATGTTTTTATCAAAGCAAGAATTGGCATTTAGAGGGCATATGGAATATATTGGATCTAATGACAGAGGTAATTATAATGAACTTGTTTATTAAGTACGTCAGATAAATAATCTATTAAAAATACATTTAAAGAAAGAATTAACTGATTGCCCCTGGATGTCGGCTTCTTATAGAACACAGCTTCCCTATCATCAAATGTCACGGCACGCCCCTGATAAAAAATAAACATTAAAAACGCAATTTTGTCATTAATACAGCAATAAAGAAAGAAAAAAAACTAAGCGCGGATTTTAACGGTGAAATTGTAGTTTTTTTACGCGATAGATAAAATTTAATAATTTCATATTAAAACACGTGGTCCGAGAGACCCACTGGGACTCAGGCAAGGGCAAAAAGTTACATGACTCACTGAGGATTAAGATTACATAAATATTTATATTTACCTTTGGTATTGTCTTTTCGGGATCTCTTCCTAGTTGGTTCTTCATTTCTTGTGAGACATGCGTTGATCGTTTTGAGGTACAGACTTACTAACGTACTTAGGACAATTAGGGAAGATTGATGGATATGCATCCGACGTTAATGCCCAGCGATCTTGTGGAATTTCTATTTTCTCTCCATTTATAACATGGGAGTAGGTTTTAAAATAAATCTACTCGCAAAATGTACGTCATAAACGTAACATTTACTTGTTAGCATCTTGTCGTCTCGTGATATGCATCGCATCCACTCCTCAATCTTATCTCTAAGAACACGGAAAAAATGTCTCTTCTCGTTAGATGACTTATATCCTGCCTCGCATCCTGGCACAAAGCACGTTAGCATTTTTATGTAGTTAAAAAAAACAATTATTATAGGTCGAAATCACTGACTTCAGTATACACATGGCAAGAACAAAGCCGAAAGACCAGTTAATCTACAGACTCTGATTATACTGACCAAAACATTCAATGAAATATCAGTATTCATATACAGTAATTACAGCCAATGGAATCGGTAACTATATTAGTAAAATTTGTATATTCTAAATATAAATAATTTCTAGACTAAAACAACTAAATGTACTCTTTACATCCGACTTCGAGAGACTTGTATGCAGACAAATGAATAACAATAAAATACTGAGCTTTTATTCTCAACAATTTCATTTTCAGTAAATTCACAAAATCCAAATGCATTTCGCCTTACGATCAGGCCTCATCAGTGGATAAAATTAACTGCCGGTTGATGTTCATTTAATGTTTGATGAAAACACTAAATAGGACGACGTTATAAGAAGACATAAAAGCAGAAATTGAAAAACTTTTTAAAAAATATTTATTAAATGATTACCCAAACAATAAATTAACTGGTAAAGCAGTTATTTAAATAATAGATATAAAATAAAAAATCAAACAACAGACAATTTATATAATAAATTTCCATATATAAATAATTTATTTGAAAAATATAAACCGGTTTTTTAAATTTTTCTATACGTTTAGTGGCAAAGCAAAAAAAAATAGACTGATGAATATAATTAATGTTATAAATAGTGAAGATTCCAATATATTTAATGAACAACTTGAAACTAGTGGTGTCATCTATGGGTTGTCGTGTACATGTCCATGCCCGAAATATTATATTGGACAAACGGGAAGGAAATTGAAAGTGCGGTTGAAAGAACATGAAGCCGAAATTATGTTAAAAAGGCAGGAATCTCCGTGGTATTTACATTGTAATCAATATGATGGTAAAATAGAAATAATATTAAAATATTATATAAAGTTAAAAATTGTTTTAAAAAAGAATAGTAGAACATTTTTGTATTATAAAAAATGCAAATATAATAAATTTGAATAGGGAATGAATGTAGATGCATATTGGGAAGAGATTACAAGACATTAAATAAACATCATCATTTCTTTCTGACCATAGAAAGATACATTCAAAAATTAAAACCTAAATAATTGAAGAAACTTCAATAGTAAAATTTAAATTTAATTATTCGAAATTAAAATATATAATTTTTAGATATTACGAAATTAGCATTATATCATAAGAACGAAATCGAATTTCAGTATCTGTCTTTAAAAATCGGGTACGACATCGAAACAGATGTACTCCAATTTATCATTCAATTTCAATCCAGATTGCAAATATTTAAAACTTTGAATTCCTTCGAATGTATTGTAGTAATTTTCCGAGAGACTGATTCTTATGTTATTTTCTGCCGTGATGTATGTATCTACAATTCTAACAATCAATCGATAAAATGTAAACTTTGGAATCCATAGAGGACGACTCGATGAAATATATCCGTTCGTATTACATGCTGTTTTGAAACGATATTTCGTCCGTAACTTCAAGTTAAGAAAAAACTTTAAGCTTACAGGTATTCCTTCTTTTCTGCAATGTGTTATAGGAAGATGCAATTTGTTAATGAAACAGTCTTCCTTCGCAACTATGTCACATATGAATCGAATATTTGTATTCATTATTTTTACTTTGTTAATAAAGTATGCACTTCTATTCACATAACACAACCAGGAAGAGAGCAATTCGTGCTTTCTTGGGCATATAATGGCACAAATACTGTCCGGAATAAACCACGTTTCGTCGAAATCCTTATTTTGCAAGTAACATCTTATTGCATCTCTCTCTATGTTAGTTAAAATCGGTTCAATGAATACCTGAGATTCCAGAAACCATTCAGGCATTGTCAGAAATCGTATGTATTGAAGGAGTGGTTTCATCACCTGCGTTAGAGAATTTTCATTATTAACTCTTTTCTTGGCCCATTTTAAAACTATTTTGAAGACATCTGCTTCCTCAATAAATCGATTTATTGGCCTGCGAACGAGTCTATTCATGGTTGTTGCTTCACAGTTTAGCCATTCATCCGATGAGAAAATTTCCTGCCATCTCGAACTTCATATATTCCAGCACAAATATTCTAATTTCTTATCGTCCTGTTGACTTGCAAACTCATATACATAACACACGTCCTTAAGTCTTGATGGATCGGTCATGAAATCGCGACATACATTATTTAAATCAGGTAATTTTAGTCGTTTGCTTATGGAGAACACGTCCATCGCATTTTGCATTGATTTTATGGTTTCTCGTCTTTCTTCCAAATATCTATAAACAGAAAATGTGATTAGAAAGGAACTGTAATTAGAACTACTGTTATGATTTGAAATAGATTATGATTATCGTTATAGCAGAAGAAAATAATATTAATGCAAATTAGAATATTTAAACATAAGTCTTTAAAAGATAGTTACAGATACTCACTCTTTGATTTGTTGCAAAACATTTGACGAGGATGGTAAGTAAAGAGAGATTGATGTGGTGTTTGAAAAAGAGTGTAACATGGATTTTAGTCTATCGCTACATTCAGACAAAACGGATTTTGAGAGATTGATCTGCTTTTGATCGTTGCAATGTGTTGTAATCCGATCCATGTATAATAAATATATTTTAAATTTGTAAGTTAAGTAATATAAAGAAACTTATTATTGAATTTAGAGTATTGTTTCGTTATTAATTCATTGTTACATACATCGAGTTTAAGGCCGGATGGTCGAGCGGTCAAGGTGGCAGCCTACCGCTCTGGGGACCCTGGCTCAAATCCGAACGGGTCGAAAAATCCCCAGGAAGTTTTCGGGGGGTCCGTTCGGATATGTCGGGCCCCGTCCTCCACCACCCGGCAGCCCCATTGTGGGCCTGGCGGAACTCGTAATGGGTTTGCAAAAAGAGGTCCTCTTAGTGTCCATAGGGCGAAAAGATTTAAAAAAAAAAAAACATCGAGTTTAAAGTAATAACTGCTCGTTATAAAATTATTTTATATAATGATACCAAAAAAATTTATTTAGCATTCTACATGGAATTAAATGGAGTATGGCGACATTTCAGAACCTGCAAAAGACATTTCCGTAAAACATATATTTTTAAAGCCATTAACAAATTTGGGTAACGAATCGTAGGTTTAAAAGGCTGCGTCACACATTCATGGGTGACATGACACATATACTGACAATGTACAGTACAAATAATATAAATACTTTATATTATTTTCTACCACTATAATTTAATTCTTAATTATGAACTTCAATTTCAGTAATCATTGTGAAAGAAATAACTTTTTTAATTTGAATCTGTCCACGCATATTTAATTTATAATTTTTTTTATTCATCAGTATAATATTTTTAAAAAATCAACTTTTAATGCTGTATTTAACAAAAAACCATAAAAATATTTTATGAAATTAGTTTCTATGAAATATTTAATTTTAAAGTATTCATATTTAACAATGTATTCGTGAATATGAATTTGAAATAAGCACAAAAATTGAGTATGATGGTATATTAATACTAAAAGTAACCAACCATAGAAGTACTACATTTTTTTAAGGAGCATCAGTACGTTTAGAAATTTCATTGTGGCAACGTTGACGTGCAGTGCATGCCGGTTCTAAATCAGTTAGTTAGGGACTAGGGAGACTTGGGTAGGAGTAGCGTAAGTAACTAAATTAAGAAAAAAACAACTACAGATGACTTAGCTCTATTGGATATTGGACACGTGTACGAATACGAATCGTAAAAAAAAAGGTCGACAGGTTGCGCACGATATTCCCGGACAAAATTAATAGTTCACCCGGACAGTGAGTCGATTCCCGGACTCTCCGGGCGAAAACCGGACGGGTGGTAACACTATATAGTATAATTTATATGTTTTATAATTTATTATTGGTATTAAAATGAGTAAGTGAACAAAGTATTCTCGGTCCTTTCGAAAAGAATGGCTTCAAAATAAAAATCTTAAAAATAAGAGGAAAAATGTTCTCATTAAGTTGCATTTTTAAATTTTTTGGCAAATGGCGTAATTTTGAATTTACTTAATTAAATTTAAACTTTAAAAAAAAGATAGCTCCAGTAAGTGTTTAGTCATGCTTGACAGGAGAATTTTTAGTTTATAATAGCTTATTTTTTAAAGAAAATTTAACATAAATTCCAGTTAAATAATATCCTAGAAAGATCACTAATGACAAATGCTATGCTATACGGAATGGTACCAAACATGGTTACTAGGGCCTAATTTTTATAAATTTTAATTGTTTTTGATAAAATTAGTAAACAAATAACGTTACGCTAATTGTAACTGTTTGCCAATGTCAGCTTCTTGTAAATGTCTTATATATATAATAAAATAGTGATTTCTTTACAAGAAGCTGTTAAATGGACTGGCTTGGTCTCATTAACAGACAAGTACTAAAATAAAACTGAGATA
This sequence comes from Centruroides sculpturatus, assembly GCF_000671375.1. Classification (NCBI taxonomy): domain Eukaryota; kingdom Metazoa; phylum Arthropoda; class Arachnida; order Scorpiones; family Buthidae; genus Centruroides; species Centruroides sculpturatus. The sequence continues at coordinate 64,369 of NW_019384865.1, forward strand.
ATTAAAATATAAAACAATATACACGAAAACGTAGTAAACAAAACACAAAGTTTCCTCGACTATGAAATTACATGCATATTTGCATATGATATATAGATGCTCGAAGTGGGAGCCATTTATTTCCCTAATTGATTAATTCCAGTGACCAACCTCGTGGTTGGTCACTCGATAAGCGTAACGAGATCTCAACTTGCCAAAATCTATGTTTAATTCGATACCAACTGGATATGGTCGATCTTAGGACTTTCGACGATAACATTGTTCTATTGTTTTTGTAATTTTCATACATTTATTTCTAGCTGGTTTTTCCCCCTTTCCAAAAACTATTTTAACGCGAATTTTAGTGAGGGTTTCGATATGTCTAGTTCGCCTAATTTGTACCTTAAACTTTTTGTCGAAAATTTCCAAAATTTTGCAGGGAGAACTATATTAGGGGGTTGATGCTATTAAATTTTGATGGTTAAAAGGGTCAAGGGAATAGGAAGATCGAGATATGATAACCCTCTTTAATCGGGTCAACTGATTTTATAAAAAAAATCTTATCTTAAAACTCATCTCTAAGCTCAAAAAAGTTATTAGCTAATATAATCTCAAAAAGGTGTATCAAATTATCTGTTAACTTTATTGCAGAGAAAGTTGCGCAACTCGTTGCTGGATTTTTTTATCGCGCTATTTTTTTCAAACTTAATCGCCTAAATAAGATTCCCTTTTTATCATCATTCTGTCAATATTAAAATAAATATTGATTATTAAAGTTTATCGTAGTGTATTGTGCTTTTTACCAGATTCCGATAATGTTTTCTTTGCTAATATACAAAACAAACAAGAATTATTCCATTTAGCGAGTGTAATGTTTGGGATAAACAGCGCTTTTAAGTCAGTTCTCTAGATTATAGCGCATTTAACCTGATCCAACTTCAGATTATTATAATAATTTTTATTAGTTTTCAACCCCTTTCACATATACTTCGGAATCCCCACGTCATTTCTGTATCAAGTAAGAAAACGAACAATTCGTTAACTATTATAGCTTAGTGTGGAAAAAAATTAAAACACAGATGGCAAGATTGATAAACATACTATTTCAACGGGTACTAAACTGTACTATTTAACACTGAACGTACAACTGTTTTATGAAGCCTTTATTTTACAACAAAAAAAAAACCATACAATTTTAAGTCCACATTAACCATGCTTAGCTTTATAGTTGAAACTGTAGGAATATATTCCAGGGCGTATTGGATCAGAAACTAAAAGATAAAAAAAAAGACTTTAAAAAAGAAGAGCAAGTCATGTTTATAATATGCAGCAAATCTTATACCTGACATAAGCCTAGTCTGTTCCTTGTCATGCATAAAGAGTTCCCAATATTTTTGAAGTTCTGGATCATTATACTTACCACCGATGCTATGAACTACTTCCTTTCCTTCATCACCAGAATATTCGAATCTACAGATTATTATTAATTAAATATGGCATATAGCACGATACATTTAGGACGGCGCAGATCAACCTGATAGGTAAAACTTTCACCTGTAAGCGGCATCTCGGGAAGCTGCAACTTTCATGACTTCAAGAAATTTCGATTGCGAAGGAACTTTTACCACTATCGATCGGGTCGCTTCCTTCTTTTCATCGAGCATTAATTGAAAGAGTACAGATTCGAGTTTCACATTAGGATCTAAGTCGACGGAATATGAAGCCGGTTCTGATAAATAAAAAAAAAGGGGCCATAAAAGTTAAATCGATTAAATTTAAGGAAAAAAAATTTTCTAAGCAGACTTGCTTCGACATTCCTCCTCCTCGCATTTAGTATATTTCAAGTCAATAAGTGTCTTGCCTGCCAAAATTGGCAAGACAAAATAAGTTGTCATCATATTTCCAAACGACCCATCTTCGAGTTGCTTAGAGATCAAGTATTTGATCGCGTTCTCAATTTCTTCCGACAAGTCACCTGTAGCAAGAGCCAACTAAAAGAAGAAAAAAAAAGTTCACGAATTTGTTTTCTCTTTCATAAACAAAAACACTTACCTGCACTGTTAAAGCAGTCAGATAGATATTTCCAAAGCTTCCGTCACTGCTTTGAAGTTCCTTTTGACTTTTTAATGTGTTGCTGGAATAACGGTGGTGTTTATGTTCTTCCTCTTGATAAATACATTCAATTGCTAACGCACTGAACACCTTCAAGTCAGCTGAGAAAATTATAAATGTATATATTATATCGCACTGTCAATGCTTAAAGCTGCAAGACATCTTACCATATCTCGGTTCTGGACCATCTAGGTTCATAAAACTTATTAGAGTATCGTGATAATCTCGGGCTTCAGAAACGTTAGCATTACAGAATACAAGAGGGATTAACGGAGATGATATGTGTGCCTGATGTCTGATACGATTTAGCATCAATTGAATGAAGTCTATGTTATAGTAATATTTAGGATTACGGCAGGCAGCTATCATCGCGTTTATATTTAGAGCCATTTCTTCTACGAGCAGGGAGTTAATATTCCTAGTAGTAGTAGTAAGTTTAGGATGTTAAAAAAATAATAAAAACACTTTACTAATAAAAAACATACCGAAGTTGTAAGAAGACAGCTAAATCAAATTCTTTTGCCATTAATTCCTTTTCATATTTATCAAATTCTTCTACAGTTAAGAAGAGGGCAACGATTGCTCTTGCAGTATCTTTCCAACCACAATTTTGTTCTCTTTCTTTTTTCAACCAGTTAATCCCTTTCTCTAACGCTTCATCGATTCCGTCGATGTGTCGAATATCATCCCTGGAAACTAATTAGACAATTATAAACAAATGCAAGATAATTAAACAATAATTATTTTACCTTTGCAATAAGCAACTGAACAGAGAATAAGAAGAATTAACTTTATCGCCATTGTATGACTGAGAAATTACACTGTCTTATCTTCCTACATATAAGATTACCTAAGAAATTCATTTAATAAGAACACGCAGGTAATTTGCATCTTCCCACACTAAAACACTTACAAATAATAATTTATTAAAACTTTAAAATAAACGTAATTTATAGTTATTAATATTATTAATTTTCAGTTCTTTTTCCCAACAAAATGTAACCAGACATTAACATTACCATGGATATTTATGCAAATCAAATGCTAAATGCTTATGTCGTTTAATTAATGTAAACTGTATTTGAAGGCTTAATTTTGTAATGGAAGCTTTTCTAGATTTTCTTCTTTTAACCTTTATCATAAAAATTCTAGCAACAAGTTGCGTAACTTTTCCAGCTGTTATGAGATTTTATTTTAAAAATAACATTTATGTTATTAATCATAATAAATAAATAAATAATTGTGGCGCCATCTGTTATGTGATTTTGTTATAAAAAGTTTTAATATTTATTAAATATTATAAAATGGCACGCTTATACGCAAGTTAACCCGCCAAAATTTAAAAATTAAGATAGTTTTATCACCTTATGAAATTATATTCTCGTAGTCGTCGAAATAGGCCTCATCGTGGTAAAGCGCCAATGAATAGTTGCAAGTACTGTACAGTAAACCTTTCAACTATTGTTTCTATTATATCTATTCAACTAATATAATTTCAACTCAAACAGGGCCATTGACAGTGATAACAGGCCGTGGGACCAGGACCTATCGGGTGGTCCCCTTTATATCTTCTGACGTGTCATCATTTTTTTTTCTTCTTTCATTGAAATTACTAGACTTTATAATTAAAATTTCGTTATAAAATTCGGTGTGGCTTATATAATCCCTGGCATAAGAGCTTCTCCCTCACTTTGATCCTATCCATAAATAGAGTAGGTCTACTTCACTCTTAAATTTACTGCTTAGGCTATATACACTGCTGGCCATTAAAATTGCAACACCAAGAAGGAAAGCAAATAAAAAAAGATATTTATTGTACATAAACAGTATGGCATAAAGACAAAATGATTAAATTTGCAAGCAGTTTGGGGATTTACAGGGGCGCGAAATTAGTAGACAGTTGCCATCCCCGGCGGCTAAAATGGCCCTTATCCGTTTAAGCATGTAGTCGAACTGGGCTTGGATGACAGAAACGGGCAACTCATTCCATGCTGCTTTAAGTCTATGCCATATTTCATCAACTGTATTAGCAGGAGAGGGGTGGAGGCCAGTCTCTCAGCAACCCATGACTAGATATTTTCAATTGGTAAAAGATCTGGAGACCATGCAGGCCAGGGCAACAATTGAATATACTCTGCATCAAGGAAGGTCAGAACATGATGTGCAACATGAGGTCTTGCATTATCTTGTTGGAAGATGGCATTTTGCAGGCCTCGAAGATAGGGCACAACCACTGGATGTAAAATGTCAGAAATATACCGATATGCGTTCAAATTACCATCAATCCGAACTAGAGATGTGTGTGTCGTGTACCCAATGGCTGCCCATATCATCACACCAGGTGCAGGGCCCCTAAGCCAATATCAAATGCAAGCAGGTGACGAGTGATCTGCTCAGAGCCTTCAGACACGTATACGGCATCGGAATGCTGCATGCAGAACTGGGACTCGTCTGAAAAGACGACATTGTGCCACTCCTATATCCAGCTTTGTCGTTGGGTGCACCAGAGTTGTCGTCTCTCTCTATGCTGCATTGTCAAGGGAAGCCAAAGTAATGGTCACCATGCTGACAGTCCACGCTGCTGCAAACGTCGTCGCACAGTACAAGCAGATACTGGACGTGCTGCAAACAAGCTCATTTCCTGACTAATGGTTTGTGATGTGGTTGTACGGTTTTGCACGGCCGACCTCACAATATGTCTGTCCTCTCAGACATTAGTCATGGGAGGGTGTTGAGATCCTGCATGCTGTTCAGTAAGACCCTCAGCAACCCATCGATTCCATATTCACATGATAGTGGTTGGATTTCGACCAGTGCAAGTGGCAATATCACAGAACGATAATCCACACTCTCGATAGGAAATGATCCTGCCTCTATTGAATTCCAACACTTGCTGGTAAGCATTTCTTCTTCTTATTCGAGGCATAACACAATATTCTGATGAAACCCTGACCTTACAAAGCGATTTCCGAATGAGAAATCACTGCACAACTTTTCTTTTATGTAGTGCTTCAGATGTCATCCCTCCTGCATTGTCTAAATGCACTGAAATACTAATCATTTGCATATCCCAACCTCTTCTTCCTTTCATATGATTTTGACGTTCATACGATCATTCCTTCCTGGTGTTGCAATTTTAATGGCCAGCAGTGTAGTAATGAACCTACATTTGCACACTACAATTTGCCTGAGCTATTCTAGTTTAACACTATACTCGATTTAGTGCCAATTTCAGAGGAAAATAGTAGCGATAAACCGAATAATCGACATGCCATCTATATAGTATAGTGTGATTTTTATTTTCTAAATAATTAAAAAGATGATAAACAAATTTTATTTTAAAATATTTTTTGTAAACATTGACAATTTCAAAATGAAAATACGTTATTTAATCTTGGTCATGATGATAATCAATACGAACACGCGACTCTAAGTCTCGTACAACGCATCATTTATCGTATACGAAGCGGACATCACCATTAATTATTAAAAAATTGTTTTATTAACTATTCAATTATATTTATAATCATATAAGTTAATTAAATAAATAAGTAAGTTAATTAAGTAAATAAGTAAATATAAGTTAATACGATTTGTTACGAAGTCCCCGCACAAATCTATCGGCGAGTTAAAATTCAAGATGGCGGATAAGAACGATGTAGACTTTTCAAATTTTTTTTTTTTTTAAATAATACGGCTCAAGATTTATTTAATTCTTAAGAAGAATTATAAAAAACGTAGATGAAAAACAGATATTTTAAACATTTAATAATAAAAGTAATAATAAATGAAGATTAAACGAATAAATTATAGTTCTACTTGACAATATAATAATGTATTATTGTTTAAAAACTTCATGCATGTTTTTAATTAATTTTAGCAGTAATGAAATGTACTGTCATTGGTTTATTTTAAGTTTATGTTATCTGATATACCACTCGACCTTTCCTTTAAGTTAAATTAACGTTATTTTAAGAATTAATTTATGGTCAATGATCGTTTTTTTTAACCCTTCGACATACCAAGATAAAAATAAACAAGAATTTATAAACTGTTTAAAATTAAAATAATAATGATAATAATACGTTATTCTCTATTCTCTATTCTTTATTTTATAATTAATATCTTTACATTTATGACACTTATTTATTGTTAAATTAAAATAAAAAAGTTCTAAAGAGTAAAATATATTTCAAGGATAGCAAGTAACGATGTTTATTTTAAAGTAAATCTTTTTTTTGTTTATAAATAAAAAGTCTATAATATTTATCAAAGCGTTCTACTGTTTATATGAAAATTTAATTCATACTTACTTAATAAAAATACTAAATTTTATATATATTTTAATTATTAAAAAAGCTTAATAAATTATTTTAATAAAGAATTTATAATGTGTAAAGTGTCGTTATCTGACTGTAGTACTTTATATTTCGAGGTTATTCGTTAAAAAAAATTGTTTATTTACAATTTACACGCCTGATAATATCCCTCGGTTGAGTTGATTTATCTTTTCGCCGCCATGTTTTCAACATGCGCGTGTTACATGAGATCGTATTAAATAAAAATAATAAGAATATTACAGAAATTTAAAATTATTAGTTTAGCAAAAGGCTGTGTATACATAAGATATTGTAAAATATTTCACTTAATTTTTAGATAAATAAGTTGTATGTACCGAAGCGTCATTGTATGCGTCAACGCGATGGTCTTAATATTTTAAAAATACAGTAATTAATTCTAGAAATGTTTAGTTTATTATTATTCACATTTCATACTTTTTTATAGGTATTTTAGCTCCCTTTTACAATACAAATGAACGTAATGACATATAAAAAAGATACAAAGAGTACCTTTCGCGTCGCGTTTGTAACGCGACGCGACGCGATGCGACACGAAAGTAGGCCTACTCTTTGTATCTTTACATGTCACGCTTAAACACTTAATATTATCCAAATGATAAATTTTATGGAATATTTAAATTAATATAAAACTAAATATTTTTCTTCGTAATTAAATGTATACAATCGAATTCTTGTTTATGAGTTAAACTTCGTATATACAAATTATTATTTATGTTTTACTGGAAAGGAGATGAACGTAAACAAGAATCAGCAAAATCCTCTTAAAATCCTGTTCGAATAAACTCGTGATGTTGAAGGTTAAATTAATAAACCTTCAGTTTAATTTAAATCAAATATAGAAATTCATAAGACTATTAATTTATCGAATGAAGACGATTGATTAATTCATATTACATCTTGGCTCATTGATAAATTTGTTACAACCTATTATTTTGTTTTAAATCTCTGTGATAAAATTGCTGTTATAATTCCTATTTGTATAATCTTATTCGATTTATATTAACAAATACAATTTTTTTAAGAACGTATATGACTAAAGAATAATGGAAAATACAGATCAAGAACCCATCCTTCAGCTTGAGCTATGGTTGAGCCATTCTATAGTTGAGCCATTCAGTCTGAACTATCTTCCAATTTTAGCTAAAACTATAATTACACTTTAAATTATTGTTTATTGTAGCTCAAACTTCACTTAAGTTGGAGGAAATACTGCTAGTTCCTATGTGAAGTGTCGCCGAGAGGAGGGAGCTAAGGATTTTTCCCTGGATTTAGAGAAAACTTTGTGGCCCATAGTAGTTCCTACCATTATAAATTAACGTTATTTTTACTAACAGCCCACTCTACGTCTCGGGCACTATACGACCCTGCCCATATGTCAAATATTGCTTTGAATATATTTTCAGATTGACTAAATTGATTCTTCTTCTACATCAAAATTTAATGTTAATTAAATAATTTTTCTTTATAAAAGCATCCATATTTAATCCATTAGTGAATCTATTCTAGTGTAAATTTCGTACTATCTTTAACAAATTATCTAAACGTTGTTAACTTAATTTGAAACGGTTCATTTGTTAGACCAAAGCTTGAGATTATTGAGATTAATGAGATTATTGTTCAGTAAGTGAAATATATAACAATAAAAGTAATGAAATTTACGAAAGAACACTTCTGATATTTACATTAATTGGCATATTTTTAACTCTTAAATAGATCATTAATGCATCATAAACTCTTTTAACATCAATTTAACGTTGTCGTAAAGGAAGTAAAATGATATTTTGGCTCATAAAATGTAAATAGTTTGTAAGTTAGTAGAAAATTGAAGGAATGATTCAGTTTCCTTTATATTGAGTAATACGTATTGTTCTACAAAACAAATATGTTATATAATTTTAATTAATAATTATTTAAAGTACAATTTATTTTACAGTTACTTAGCATTATATGTGTGTACGGTACACATATCATGCTAAGTAACTGTTAACCACAAATAGGCCACGTGACCAATGGGATTCGAACTTGTTTGCCTGAAGAAAGAGGAATTGTTGAATCCGGGTAGAGATTCTCACGACCTTGGTGAAGATTATTCAACCGCTAGATATATTTAGAACAGTAGTTGTAAGTACTTTTTTCTCTTTATTTATTTGTCTATCTTAAATTCATATATAAAAATTAAATTTTCTTTTATATATTTTATTCTTCTCGATATCTTCAGCCTTTTATTAGCGAAGATTTTGATACAGGTTACTTTTCGGTACCTTATTGTCTATATATAAAGTAACTTCTATCAAATTCTGTTAAATTCTATGATTTTCTTTGTTCAGTGGGTCTAGTCAGGCGGCGCAATGGACCGGAGCCCGATTGATTACAATAATAAAATAAACGGAAATATAAACTTATTAACTTTGCGGGACTCTATAAATAAATAACCTTTACAAATCTTTGCACCGAAACTCGTGATACTCTTGTTCCTTTATCGTCTTTATAGTAAATCTTATCTAATTCTGTATGAATTGTAGTTTTATATTGCAGCTTATAATGATGATCTTTATATTATCTGGTCAAAATTACCTTATAAATCTTCAATTTAACGTATAATTTTGTTAAAAGTTTCCGAATTAACAGTTATCAACGAAATAAACATACATTCTATAGTCAGTAACTGTGATCAGCGAGTCTGAATCCGAGTCCACGAAATTTCTGGATCGAAGGGACATTTCATAGTTCATAATTGATCCATTTACAGTCTATGAAGAAACTCAGAGTACTGTATTTATTTCTAAGTAACAAGCAGCAAGTACTCAAAGCAATGACATAGTCTGTTTCACATGAAACGAACTATGTCATTGCTACTTGTTATTTAGAAATTTGACTTTCTTCATGCTTTGTAAATAGATCGATTTTAAATTTATGAAATCCGTGAAAGGTTTAATAGCTCTAAATAAAAATCATTTCAATTTTATAGTGGATTTTAATGAGTATCCTTTAAGTATACTCATTAAAGATTCTTTCATGTTATTTTACATTGCTGTACGAAGTACGAGTTGCATGGCGAGAGCTGTATATTACAGTATCGAATGTTTTTAGAGGAGAGAATGATAATTCAGTTTTTAAGTGAAAGAAATGTAATTTTTATGCATTTAGGACTTTTCATTAAACTAAATACACGTGTTTTTATATCAGATATATCTTATCTAAATACCCATTCTTTGTAAATATGGTACAGGTAGGCCTCCTACAACGCGGTACCTTTACAACGCGTTTTCGCTGCAACGCGGTTAGAAAAATGCGGAAATTTTCTTACAACGCGGTACTTTTACAACGCGGTTTACGATATTTAGAAACGAATTATCTTTCACGTAACAGAAAAATCGCAACGGATCACGTAATATGCGCAGCAGTTCGGTGTACAAAGCTAAATGTTCTCGAAAAAAAAGCTGTTTGTCCACGTTGACGTGTTATTCCCATCAAAGTTTCAGGGGAAGACCGGTATCTAGAGATTCTAGACAGATGTGCATCAGTTACCATAAACACTCAAATATATCACTGAATTTTCGATAATTTATACTCTCAATAGGCGGGGACCGCAAAAATGGTCCAAAATACAATATAAGCTTCTATTGGGTGTATATTTTTAACAACATAGTGAAGGGAAGTTACTTTTTGCGATTTTTACTGTCCACAAAACTGCTTAAAAAATTTTAGCTATAACAATGTCGAATGAAAAGAAAGGACCGTCGTTAGAAAGGAAATTTATTAATATATCTCTTCAAACAAAGATGGAAATTTTGGATCGAATTAAAAATCAAGAGCGGATAGCTGATATTGGTAGGCATTTTAATTTAAATGAGTCAACTATTCGGTCGATTAAGCAATAGGAAGAAAAGATTAGGAATTCAGTCGCATCCGGATCATCTATTCTTGCGAAAAATGTTGCTCGTCCGAGAGCACCAATAATGAAAAAGAAAAATGGAACAAACGCTAATATTATGGGTAGAAGATATGAACAAGAAATGGTTGCCTTTAAATAAAAGTGCACTTAAACACAAAGCCTTAAAAATATTTGATTATTTAAAACAAATGGGAAAGTCGTCGGCTGATGAAACCAGTGTTAAATTCGTGGCTAGCAATAGCTGGTTTGAAAAATTCAAAAAACGCCATTCAAACGTCAAGTTTTTTTTTTTTTTTTCTTTTTAGAACCGAATCCCAGTTTTTGTATTAAGTTGGTGTCTCCTATAACGCGATTTCCCACAACGCGGTATTTTCAAGCGTTATAGGAGGCCTACCTGTAATAATTTTCCTGATTTCATAAACGTAATAGCATTTACTTGACGATAGTGTTTTATCTTTGAATCTAACTCAAGTTTGATTTATTTACGATAATTAGTACAGTTATAAAGCGTAACATTAAATGAAAATGTAGATTAAATTTCTAACATTATTGAGTAATTCGGATCTCATCAACTCTCTCATAAGTCGGACAAATTTTCTCAAAAAATTGTACAGTAATTTAAAATTTCTTGACAATAGACAAATTATACTGTAATTAACCAATAATTAAAACGAAATTATAATTAATTAACGAGTGTTTTCGATATCGGAAAGTCTTTGCGATATCATGTATTGTATTACTGTACAGTAGTCGTTAAGTTACTAAAGATTAAAAAAATTTGTACTGTACAGTACATTCTACATTGCTGTACACCGTACTGTCACGAACTTTTTTGAACTCATTTCCTGTAATAATAAATTCAGCATTATAACCTAATAAAGCTGAGTAAACTGCTATATAGAGCGGATTGTAATAAATTACTATACTGTATGTATGAGGTTCGGGGTAGAAAGGGGCCCCTTTTGCCAATTTTTTTTCGAAATGATATACGTAGAATATAATAAAATAAAATTTTATTTTCCTATAACAAAACGTAAATATTTTATATATAGATCTACTTCTTGTATATGCTTCACATAATGTATATAAACTATAACTTGTATTAATACTACATTCAATCTATTGTTAAGTATCGATATGGGCGATGTATCGAGTTTTGACCGTAACATATATATATATATTTATATAAACACCCCAGTGGGCGCACTTGCACGCATATACAAAATATCTCAAAAGTCACTTAACCGTGTATTTTTTAATATATTCGCTTGGTTTTAAATTCTGTTTAGACTATGTTATCTACTGTTTTAATGACTTCAATTTAAATATTATTCTTGAATTATATAATGTTTGAAGATCCCCAGATAGAAGGATGTGCTTACGGGGCCATGTAATCGGGCCACGAATGAGGAGTGTTTCCCAAAATTTAGTCTTTCATGTAGAAAACGTAATAAGAAGCGATATAAATTAAAATCTCTTTTGATAAAAGATAAAAATATCTGTTCCTATATGAATAAAATCAATAAAATAAATGTTTTTAGTACTTTGATAGAGGGTAAGGTCAGAGCCGGATTTACGTATAATCTAAACAAGTTACTTCTTAAACTTCAATACAACAGTTATAAGTACGAGGCCCTAAATTGTTAGGGCCTCATGCTTTTAAATGTATCATTATTTGCCTAAAGAGAGGACCTGTTATATGAATTCGACTCTGGACAAGGAACTATACTTGTAACTGCTTGAACCATAATATCAGGTCCCATTCCACGTTTATGACTCGATATCTACAATCCCCGATTTCATATCTTTATACTAATACCGTGTTTTAAATCATTGGGAATAATTTATAGAAAAAATTCTACAGTATTTGAAATTATCTTGATCACTCCTGCAACAAGAGTTCTACTGTGTAGTATGAAGTTTACCTTGATTCAGAAGGCAAGTGTTGTATATAATACTAATTAATAATTAGTACACGTCAAAATTTGATTCACTCATTAATTTCGGGGTTTAATTGAACTGGAGAATGAATTTCGTTACATTTATACTTTAACTCAGAGGATCCTCGAATTTCGACATTAATTACTACTTCTTATGATTTCACAATACAGTAGTAACATTGATATTTGTATCAATTATTAACTTCCTTGCTTTCTGTTTTCGTTTTGATAACAATATCTAAGCAATGAGTCAGAAATTCGTTAAATTTTCGATTGTATATCTCATAAATTATATAAGTTATGAAAGTAATTGAAATATTAGTGCTTGATTATCTCTGGGATGAATCGTAACTCGAATAGATAACGAGCTTAGTAATCATTGCTTCAGAACCGATTTAGGATCGTGTAAAACTACATTCACCTCTGTACCACTGTGGACTAATATACGAAAAATAAACTATTAGATATTATATATACATGTGTATAAATGAGTTTGTCTCACTCAATTTCATTTTTTCTACTTATTTGTTTACAAAAGTAAGGAGAGTCTCGAATCCTGGTCCTATCGGGTTACGCTTAATGTAGTAGTTACTTTAAAGGAAAAAAATAAATAGGTCTACTTTAAAAGAACGGGATGAAGGGAATGAGTAGTATAATGTAAAATTTAAAGGAATAGAACAATTTAAAGCACCCATAAAAGTACTCCATCATCATTAACATATTCAGAATTAATGCTGAAAGTAATCAAAGCATCAATTCGGAATAAATTAATGACGATAGCAAATAGTTTTTAATACTTTAACGAATGTTCACTTAACTAACGCATATAAAAGTTTCAAAAATTTCGAATTTATTCGTTTCTTTTAAAGAATAAGAATAAACTTTTATACTAGTTATACGACTGTTTTCTAAAATATCGTGTGGTTGTTTGTCCTAGATGTTTATTTAGCATTAAAATTGTTAAATGTTACTTACAGTTCTATATACAAAAATATTAATTATTCGAGTATTACGGGCCTAAATATTTTAAAATTATTATGAAGGCCCTTCTAGTATATGGGACTCGAATCAAATAATTACCTGAACACCATTTGATTTATACGTCACTCATTCACCGTCGAATTTTCTTCATCAAAATAGTAAATATTAAAGAAAAATAATATAGAATCTGACGTTTTTCTCCAGAATAAAAGCTTATTTTATTAATAGATCTATTATAGATGTAATTATAATAACTTCTTTACACGAAATGGATCGATGGATATTACACGAATTCTTCACACGAAACAAGCAAAATAATTATTTAAAATAATACATATTAATTGAGTCATACGTTGATTTGTCAAGCTGTAAATAATGCTCCAAGCGTGAATCAAGTATAACGCGCAAAGCGTGGATCAAGTATATCGTCGGCGCGGCTCAACTAATCGAAATGTAAACCGTTGATATGTAAATAAATTCGCATTTTTTAATAAAGATTTTCATAGAATGAGAACAAATTCTTATAATTAATTATTAAAATGAAGTTTATAATATGCAAATGAAAATCATTCATAAATTAAAACGAGATAATTAACACTTAACTAAAGTGAAACTAGAACACAAATTGTGGTTTCCTGTTAAGAAATACCCTTCAGCCATTAATTAATCAAAAATTGCTAATTTTTTTTCTTTTTTACATTTTTTAAATGTCTCGGGTGTTTGAAACACAAGCAAAACCATTCCCTTTCGTAATATAATTGATAATTAACATGTATAATTACTGAAAAATCCAATTAATTAAGTAACCATAGAAGTTAGTTGAAAATACATTCAATTATTAGCGATTTCTCCTAATATAAAGGCGATTCTATGCAATAAAAATAATTATGTAAATGGAAAAAAGTGTCTGCAATTTATATCCTTATGATATTTATATATTTTCTAGAATTAGACGTTTAGAAAAAATTCTATAATCAATTGTGCAATTTCTTGATGGTGCAGTCGACTTTTAATAAGATTTTTTTTAATTTTACATACTTTAAAATATACATTTAGCTAAGAAAAACTTAAACCAATAATTGTCTACCTGATAAATTATCATATAGAATCAGAATATTTGATTCTAGAATCATAAACGATTCTAGAAGCGGTTTCTGGAACGACATACAATACGTAAGATTCTTACCTTGATATGTATAATTAAATGGTTTAAATTACTAGAAAACAAGCCAGTTTTAAATATAATAATAGCATATTAATTAAATTAAATTTTATTCAATTTTTATACTAATTTAAATAATAAAAAATTAGCATAAAATCGAAATTAAATGATGAAGTTTGCGCGCGAATATTTTAATTCGTTTAATCGGCTTTAATAATAAATAAATACTTGCATAAATTATATAAGAATTAAGGTAAATTATATTTTAAAATTATTTCAAATTTTGAGAATATTTTTGAATTTTATAACTAGATAATGAGACGTTAGAAGACCTTTTTTTCCCTCACTCCCAGACATAGAAAATACTTCAAAAGTTTAATTGTTATGAAAATAAACATGATAATCGGTGAAAAATCAGTTTAAATTTAATATTTTTAAGGCCTTCAGAGAGATTAGGCCTCATATTACTGACTTACGAAAGAGCCATGTGAATATCTCACCATAGATAATCACGGACTTCTCAAATTCTATAGAGAATTCGAAAACAATCCTGTCGATCTAGAGACGTTTGTATGTCTGTATGTTTGTCTGATACACTGTAACTTCTATGTAAAGGCATTCTCTCCCACAAGAAAGACCTTCAGGATATATTTTATTGATTACAGACGTACAGACAAACATCTCAAGATACTCCTCTGCGTATCTCGATATCGATTTTTACCACCTTTTTTTTTTTATAATAGAAACATGTTCTTTATACGTCTCTAAAGAGTTTAAAATGGATTTTTTTTGAATGTATAAAAAGAATTTGTATAATAATTCAAAATATGTCCTATATATAAGTTAAATGAAAAGCCAATTTCGGTGACTTACGGCAATAATTACATGAAAAATTCATTTGGTTGACGTTAATAAATGGTTCTTTTGTCAACTCATAAGGTTCCAACATCTAATTATGGTTATTAAGTGAACAGACATAAATTATAAATGATAAGTCATCGTACTGACGTTTTTTCTCTTCAGTTTTCTTAATGAAATTTATGTTTTAAAATGCAAAAGTGAAAGAGAAATTTGCAAAAAAAAACTATGTCATCAATTAGAAACCATTACAGTAATTAAATTTAATTGTTAAATGCTTAAAAATGACGACGTAGTAACATCGTTGTTGCATATTTTAAATGATAATACGCACAGACACGCAACCGTACTCATAAAATATTTTATAACGTGCATTACATATAATAATACATATAAGCGTAATACACTCGTATTTATGTGTAATTTACCAAACGTTGCTGTCCACTACGCTCTATTTATTAAAAAATTATATATTAAAATTGATTTTAATGCAGAAAATACGTTATAAAGTAGAAATCTTTTATAAAACAATTCAATTTAATTAATAGAAACTTTTAAAAATTGCTACACGTAAAATGATTATATTAAAGGATAAGAACAGACAAACAGACACATTTATAAGAATACAAGTCGACCCCCCCTATAACACTGTTGATTATTCCGTTTTATATGAATTCCATGTTGTACGAGTAACTTAGATTTTACAAATACGTAAGCCATTCACAGCCCGGCACACGTATTTGTAAAATCTAAGTGACTCGTACAACATGGAATTCATATAAAACAGAAAAATCAACAGTGTTATAGGGGGTCGACTGTATATAAATTCTGCAAGAACGTATAGTACAGTACTATACATACAGATACATTTTCTTTGTATGTAAATTTACGAAATATTGTCTGTCAATTACGCTTTATTTCTTAAATTATTCATTAAAATATGATTTAAATGCTTAATATTATGTGTATAAATAAAATAACATACCTTTTTTTTAATAAAGTTACAATCGTTTCAACGCATTTCAATGTTAAATTTCACGTAAAAGTAACTTATAAATGTTAATAATTCATAATTTATGCAAAAGTTTATACCAATTTAATTATATTTTTATATATTTTAATACGAAAAGATAAAAAAAAATTAAAGTGTTATTTTACATAACTTCTGCACCAGAAAGTTATTTAATAATTTATAATTTAATTTAATTNGTTGTTGTTGTTGTTGTTGTTGCACCAATTCGTCAAACATTGGATATGGTGCAGTAAAGAAGCATTACTTTTATTGTCTAAATGTTATGTAATATCCTTGTGCAAAATGGAAAGTGTGGGAGAGTTCGAATATAATACCAAGGACCTTATAGGACATGGAGCATTCGCTGTCGTCTTTAAAGGAAGACACAAAACGGTAAGTTTTAATTCATTCTCTGATTAATTTTAACAAATTATTACTCGTTAAATCTCTTATTAAGTATTTAAATCTCCGATTAAATACTTCGAAACACTTAAAAGAATCCTTTGTTTTGTTTACTACGCCATTTAAGTCATTTATTATGAATAGGTTAAGCCTTACATAATCTACTTCCATTTACTAAGAATAAAGATGACAAAATTTATTTTTACATCTCGCTTATTGAGATGATGTGATTTATTTTTTAATTTTTTTTTCTTTTTTTGGATGTTGTAATGGAAAATTCGACAAGATACTGACTTTGATTGCTATATTTAAACAATGAACAGGTTTCAATGAGGCTGTTGTAATCACAATAGACAAGGCTTTTTGTATGGGAGGTTTCATCTTGTGAAATTAAATCCATTTATGCATAACTGAATAATAGAAATTCTTTTTTTTTTTTCTCTCTCTCTCTTTGTGTGTACATTTACATGTGTATATACACATACATAATTATGTACTACCAAGTGCAACAAAAAAATTATATATATATGTATGTAATAATAATTATATACTTATATTCTTTCACTTTACGCACACTTATACTGTATATTTCACTTTATATACATAATATATATATGTATGGTATTGTACAGTACATGCGTACATATATTTATAAAGGAGAAGAGAGCATCATAAATACATATTAAATATTTTCTTAAGCTATTTAATGGACTCAAATTTGTTTATATTTCTAAATGTTTATAGGTTCTGCTGAAGGTTAATGAAATATATTTTGACTAATTAAGTTATTTAATTAACTTTATTACATCAAAGTCTATTCCTGTTTTGATTGAATTATTATTAAAATTTAATATTTGTAATGTTCTTTGTGTTAAAATGCCTTTTCTTGGGTACAAAATGTATTGTTGTTTGGCAACTTTATTACTTTTATTTTAAAATATTACGTTTAATTTATCTGTTAGAATTTTACTATGCTGTATTATAATTAATTTTTAAATATATGGTATTTCTGGTTATATAATTGAAGAAAATATAATATCATTTATCGTGTCTAGTTCAATAATTTAATATAAAGATTAATTTGCAAACGTGTTTCAATTATAATTGTAATTGGTGTAATTTCTAAATTAAAACATTGATTTAAAAATGTACAAATACTAAAACTTATATAAAAACTCATTTAAAAGTTTAAACTGTCAACTTACTTGGTTGGATAAGTCATAACATGTTCCATTTAGTCATGGAAAATACCAGAGTAGTACTGGTAGCTGTAAGAATGTAATAACCGAATAGCAATTTAAGATAAAACTCGTAACGTAAATAAATATCTGAAATTATAGTTTAAAAATATAACAGCTAATAATGCTTTAATTAAATTTTAATCAAATATTTTTGCTATTATTTTTTTAAGATGGTATTATGATTCGTATAATCGTAATTTAAAAAATAAATTTATTTCGGTCGTAAAGCGGGGTATACTGCTTACGTGTAAATAATGTATATTGTTATAATTAAACAATTCAGTTTCATAAATATACGTTTGCTTAATTAATTATTTAGTTTATAAAAGTATCTAATACATTTTTCTTGTAATTTTATGTATTTAATACGATAATAAGACGTTTAATTTGATTTTAGTTTCAATAAATGGGAAAAATTGACGATATGTCCTAGTGAAAACTGCAGCGGGTAAGAATTTTTTTAAAGTTGTTAAAACGTTTGGTTTTTATTTAAATTATTAATTTTTAATAAATTTTATCTTATATATTATATTAATAGTAACTCGAAAGCGTCTTTTATAAACAGAATTAAATAAGAAATTCGCTGCCGATCTGATAACATACAGAGAGAGCGTTCAGTTATTAGTTCGAGAATCACACCGAAACACTAGACGAATCGATTCACGTTAAAGTATATACCCGTTCGGTAATTTCAAACGAGTAGATCGTAGCGTTCCGAACGAAAACTCCAATGACGTCACGAGGTATTTTCCGAAATCGGTAAACGAACACGTGATAAACTGTCTTTAGCATCGTGAGACGGCAACCAATCGAACTCATCGTACGAGCGACGTCACTAGTTAACGATTATTGGCTGCAGCGACTCAACAAATTCAACAGAAAGTCGTCTGATGTAAGGATATTGGTGTTTATGAAAGTGGGTACGAGTACGTTACGAATCATGATATATAAAAAAATCTTATAAATCTATTTATCATCAATAACTAATAATAAAAATGCTTTCATATTATAATATAATATGGAGATTTAGATGATGGAGCGTATTTGTTGTGCTTTAGTCGATGGCAGCTGTTGTTGTTGTTGTTGTTGCACCAATTCGTCAAACATTGGATATGGTGCAGTAAAGAAGCATTACTTTTATTGTCTAAATGTTATGTAATATCCTTGTGCAAAATGGAAAGTGTGGGAGAGTTCGAATATAATACCAAGGACCTTATAGGACATGGAGCATTCGCTGTCGTCTTTAAAGGAAGACACAAAACGGTAAGTTTTAATTCATTCTCTGATTAATTTTAACAAATTATTACTCGTTAAATCTCTTATTAAGTATTTAAATCTCCGATTAAATACTTCGAAACACTTAAAAGAATCCTTTGTTTTGTTTACTACGCCATTTAAGTCATTTATTATGAATAGGTTAAGCCTTACATAATCTACTTCCATTTACTAAGAATAAAGATGACAAAATTTATTTTTACATCTCGCTTATTGAGATGATGTGATTTATTTTTTAATTTTTTTTTCTTTTTTTGGATGTTGTAATGGAAAATTCGACAAGATACTGACTTTGATTGCTATATTTAAACAATGAACAGGTTTCAATGAGGCTGTTGTAATCACAATAGACAAGGCTTTTTGTATGGGAGGTTTCATCTTGTGAAATTAAATCCATTTATGCATAACTGAATAATAGAAATTCTTTTTTTTTTTTCTCTCTCTCTCTTTGTGTGTACATTTACATGTGTATATACACATACATAATTATGTACTACCAAGTGCAACAAAAAAATTATATATATATGTATGTAATAATAATTATATACTTATATTCTTTCACTTTACGCACACTTATACTGTATATTTCACTTTATATACATAATATATATATGTATGGTATTGTACAGTACATGCGTACATATATTTATAAAGGAGAAGAGAGCATCATAAATACATATTAAATATTTTCTTAAGCTATTTAATGGACTCAAATTTGTTTATATTTCTAAATGTTTATAGGTTCTGCTGAAGGTTAATGAAATATATTTTGACTAATTAAGTTATTTAATTAACTTTATTACATCAAAGTCTATTCCTGTTTTGATTGAATTATTATTAAAATTTAATATTTGTAATGTTCTTTGTGTTAAAATACCTTTTCTTGGGTACAAAATGTATTGTTGTTTGGCAACTTTATTACTTTTATTTTAAAATATTACGTTTAATTTATCTGTTAGAATTTTACTATGCTGTATTATAATTAATTTTTAAATATATGGTATTTCTGGTTATATAATTGAAGAAAATATAATATCATTTATCGTGTCTAGTTCAATAATTTAATATAAAGATTAATTTGCAAACGTGTTTCAATTATAATTGTAATTGGTGTAATTTCTAAATTAAAACATTGATTTAAAAATGTACAAATACTAAAACTTATATAAAAACTCATTTAAAAGTTTAAACTGTCAACTTACTTGGTTGGATAAGTCATAACATGTTCCATTTAGTCATGGAAAATACCAGAGTAGTACTGGTAGCTGTAAGAATGTAATAACCGAATAGCAATTTAAGATAAAACTCGTAACGTAAATAAATATCTGAAATTATAGTTTAAAAATATAACAGCTAATAATGCTTTAATTAAATTTTAATCAAATATTTTTGCTATTATTTTTTTAAGATGGTATTATGATATGTTTTAACCACTCTTTAATAATAATAAAATGTTAACATTTTAAAATTAATTTAATAAGATATCTTATATACAGAAAGTATAATTTTAATTTATGATTAATTATGACACATTTTAATTAGCTTCATTTTTGAATTTATATTGATTAAATTAATAATTATTAGGATATAGATGGTTGATTTTTAATTTTGAATTGTTTAGTATGAAAATAACATTTTTTTTCATTCCATTTTGAATTTTAATTAAGTTATATTGTTAAATTTACGAATGAAAATTTTTTAAATTAATATTTAATTTTATGTGGAAAACAATAATTTTTATTTCTGTAGAAACTATCTAATGTTTGCGTATAAAGTAGATTTATGGATTAAACTATGATTTGAATTTATTTTTCCTTAACTTTGTAGTAACATGACATAATTATTATAATTATATAATCTACTTTTGAAGTGCTTCTTTAAAGAATATTTATTAATGCACTGTTTCATGTGTTACATTGCAAGCTTGAATTCTGCTTTGGACATGGATGATTGTGATTATCTATTTTTAATGGAAGTTTAATGTTTACTGAGCTTTATAATTACTATTGTTGAATAGAATCTATTTAATAAATAAAAACTTTTAGAAATTAATCAGATTTGTTTTGACTTAACCTAACTTGAGATATCTTATTACATGTTATGATATTTTACATAATGATCTAACCTGTTTGTGTTACATCAGATTTTAAATAATTTGCAATATTAGTTTAGTTTATTTTAGTTATTGCTGTATATTGATGAAATACAAATGTTTCCTTGTAATAAAGCTAGTGGGTGGTTTTACCAAACAGAGTTAGGATAATTTTATTATTTCTGTTAGTTTATGAATGTTTTAATTACTTCATAAGTTATTGGCTGTTACTTGTAACTTATCATTTTTAATTTTTAGTTATAAAACTTTTTCACCGAAGAAATAAATCTAAACAAATGATGAAATAATTTGAAAAGTATATAACAGCCCTGCATGTAGATAACACAACCTTAATTTATTATTTTTAAACTAATTCTAAATTTCTAGATGTGTCTTTATTGAGATATTAAACATATAAATGCAAAATTAAAGCCTGTAAAATATATTTATTTTTTAAATTTTGTATATCTTCATATATAGAAATAGAAATAAATGTGTATTAAATAAACGTTAATGATCTATCTAAATAAACGTATAATGATCTATATATCTTTAGTTTTATACATCAAATAAATTATGGAAATAGAATGTGTATTAAATTGAATACCTTAATTTTATAGTATTGATTATTGTTATTGTTATTACATTCTTTATTATGGAAAGTTATTCAATGTGAATAATGATAACAACATACTAAGAATATATTCAAAACAACTTTTTTATTAAATAAAATAAGAGAATTGAAGATTCTATTTATACTTCATGCAACATTAATACATGCTCAGGCACCTGTTGAAAGCCTACAAAAGATAAAACAACTAAAATCAGGATTGTGACTAGAAAATACATTCATTCTCTTGAATATAAGCAGAACAAATTATTTCATTTTAACAATTTATATTATTTTTTAAAAATAATAATACAGTATATATAATTTGTATTTGCATTATAAGGTCTTTCCTTACATTACATATTCATTTGATATACACAGTCGTCTTCCTGTTAAACAGTTGTCATTATCTGAAATGCCATAAATATATAAATGTGATTTATTTAATTAAATATTTAGTAATTGAATTAAATTTGTAGTTTGTGACATTGCTGAAAATTTAAACTATTGCTTGCATATTATTTATATACTTTTTTAAGTATTAGAATAGATACAAGATAAACACCTTTTAAATTAATATTTATAGGTTCCTGTTAATTTTTAGAAACATTTCTAGAAAAAACAGTAAAAAGCTGTTAAAACTTATCCTTGGAATAACCACCTGTCTCCCCTCCTAGATCTTCCAGTTCAATGTCAACAACTATTTTTCACGATTTTATTGTTTAAGAATTAAATATTAAAAACTTTAGAATTAATGTGGAATGTAGATTATATTTATTTATAGATTTATTTCACTTGAGTAAATTTTGTTTTATGTCAACAAATATGAGGAACATCAGAAATTTTGAAAACACACTTCACTAAATTATGAGATTAGGTTACTATATTTTGTTTTGAAAGATATAAATAAATAAATAAATAAATATATATTAAAAACTTAAAATATAT